>NW_020948983.1:13152804-13245589 GCF_900497805.2 Vombatus ursinus
TTTTTAACCATTGATTTGCCTGAGACTTTTCAGGAAGACACTCACTCTACCTCTATGAAAACTTGAAGCAATACATAAAGTATGGTAAAGTAGTGAATTTAGAATCAACAGACCTGGGCTTTATTTTCAGAATTGAAATCCAAATGTCTTTGATCATATACACTATTTGATCATCTCATTAGATATCAGTCCACTCTTGGAATGCTGGATTTGGAGGCAGAACGCCTGGGTTCAAATCTGGGCTTTCCTGTTCAGGTGACTTTAGTTTACTCTGCTTCTTGAGCCTCAGTTTCCTCACTTGTATAATGACCTCTCTCATTGGGTACCTGACCTTAGACAAGTAACCTTATTTTGGGGGGCCTCAATTTATTCAATTTTAAAGTGACAAAGATTACCACAAAGGTCACATCTAGTGTAAAGTTGGGGAGGAGTATGATTATACATGCTAGAGTAGAGGTGTTAAACATTTACCAGCCTGCAATTGTCCAAGTGTAATGGAACTAGAATAAAATATAATTGGGAAATATTTAATACAGCAAAAATACAATAAAACAGATGATATTACATTTTAAAACTAAGTCAATATACAGCCCACAGGGATCCTTATATAGGGATTAGTGGCCTCCCCACTTGAATTTGACTTTGACATCACTGTACTAGAGTAGGCCCCTGGTTCAAGTTCTAGACCTTCAGCTGTTCCATTCAGAATTGAAATCCAAATGATTTTTGAGCTTTGATCACACATTTATGCAAATTGGCTGAGATGATAAACTGAAGAAACAGTTCATGTCAGATGCCTTTAAAAAGACAGGAATACTGATGCCCTCCTGGTGGAGCTATGAAGTAGTCCGACGTTGGATTTCAGTTTGGAGCTATGCAAAAAAAAAAAAAAAATTAAATTGTCCTTACCCTTTGACCCAGTGACCCTTCTTTCGGGCATATATCCTAAGGAAGTCAAAGACAAAAAGACTTGTTCTATGCCAAAATACTTATAGTAACACTATGGTGGTAGAAAAGAATTAGAAATAAAGTGAGTGCCCTATGAATGGAGAAAACTGAAAAAAAAAGCCCTATGATATATGAATATAATTAAATATTATTATACTATAAGAAAGTATGAACATGAGAAATTCAGAGAAACATGGAATTGTATGAAGTGATATGCTGCAAAATAAGCAAAACCAAAAGAAAAAGTACACACAGTGGCTATAAAGATGTAAATGATTACTAAAAGAAATTGAACTCAAGAAAAACTAATGAAGATCGGGGAATACATAATGAAACATTCATCCTCCCTTTTTGGTAGAAAAATTGGGCACTGCTAGGACAGAATATAATATACATTGTTAGATGCAGTTGTTCTATGGAATATTTTTGCTTAATTGTTTTTCTTTGTCACAGGGAGGGATCATTAAAGCAGGGCAGATAGGGTGTGTGTAGAAATAACTAAAGATAGAAGGCTTCAAGTATATTTTAAGGAATGGAGACAGGAAGAAAAGGAAGGAAGGGAAGAAGGAAGGAAAGGAAGAAAGGAAAGGAAAGAACATTACCTGTTCTTAAGGAGACCAAGTTTGGTGGTTACAACTATTTAATGCTCAGGCTACCTTCCAATGCTCTTTCCTTTTATATTATTGTAGTTACTGTGTGTTTTATTTTCCAATTCTACTTGCTTTGCTATGTATAAATTCATAAAGATCTTCCTATGCTTCTCTGAATTCCTTATACTCATTGCTTCTTATGGTGCAATAATATTCTGTTATATTAATATACCACAGTTTGTTCAGTCATCATGTAGTCAATGGGTACCAAGTTTGTTTCCAGTTTTTGCAACTGCTGAAAGTATCCTTTTCAATACTTTGATATATATAGTCCTTTCTTTCTGTCTCTGATTTCTTCAGGGAATATGCCTAGTAAGTAGATTTTGATTTTCTTACTTTGTTGGTAAGAATGCTGGTTTATTTGTTTTTGAGCTATAGATCCTATTTTTGATCATTCCCAAATCTGAATGATATCTCTAGAAGTTATCCATGACAGCCCTGAGCTAGTGACAGGGTATTGCAAGCACGGGGAGGATGGAGATTGGAATGTATCATTTGCAACGAGAGTTTCTGTAGCAGAGAATGGTTTGTTCTAGGTACCAACTGTTTTGATACCTTTTTGATGCATTGTGACAGGCTGGAATACCACCAATGAGTACATTGGAATGTGAGAGAAAATAAACAATATTGAAAATGCCTCATTGGAATGAGATTATGCAAATCGTCAGACTGAGAACACCAGCCTGTAAAATTTTATCTGATATCTGATAAGGTGATCTGCTAAGGGTCTAGAATCAAACTAAGACAGGTAGTAGTTGATAAATATTCTTGACCAAAAAAAAAAAATGAGTTGGTACGATATGTTGCAAGACTGGGAAATTCTATCACAAGTGAAGTTTAGACAGCCTGGGGTATTTACATGGGAAGAAAGGAGGGGAAATATCGGTGCTTAGATAATGGGTGAGAGAAGGAGGTAATTTTCTATATATCAAGGTCATTGCTTGCTGTCAGTGAACCTGACAGAATAGGGGTATTGCCAAGGGAGACAGGCAACCTGAAGGCAAGCTTCATGGATTGTACTTACATTATAGTAACATCATATAAATTAGAGAAGAAAAGCACCTCCTGGGGGTATTTAATCCTTGTCTTATCAGCACAGGCTTGTACCTCCTAGAATATTCTCTGCTTTTTGCTCAGGATACCATAGTTTTAAATGATGGCTCTTTCCCCTGAGAGGTTATTACAAAGTTTCAAAGATGTTTCTGTGTGAAGATTTTTTTTTAAGACTCATTTTGGGCCACAATTTTATTTCTCATCTATCACCATGAGCATTTGTGGTACTCTATAAGTATTTAATATTAAGGCATTTGTGTATAATTTGGGGAAAC
Organism: Vombatus ursinus; assembly: GCF_900497805.2. Taxonomy (NCBI): domain Eukaryota; kingdom Metazoa; phylum Chordata; class Mammalia; order Diprotodontia; family Vombatidae; genus Vombatus; species Vombatus ursinus. The sequence continues at coordinate 13,155,731 of NW_020948983.1, forward strand.
TACTGAAATGCTTTCTGGGTGCTTTCCCATATTGTTCCAGCAAAGCCTTACCTTTCTGGAGAATTCTAAACAAATAAACAAAAATCTCATTTTTCACTCTGGTGTATCACTAGAATGGGGTTTCTCTTGGGAGATAGTCTGGCTTCATGAAACATGGAAAGGGTGTGTTATAGGCAGTTACTATTGCTCCCTGCCTTCCAGGCCACAAATATACACCATAATACATATCCTTAGTCTTCACAATTGACCAAGGAGAAATCTTCTTTATCCCTGTGCTGGTATTGGAAATGTACACCATCTCCCTTCACTGGCACCTAATCTACCCAGATAAAACAGAGGATCAGTGGATAAAATGCTTTTGGTTCTAAAGAAGAGAGTCTTCTTAGAACTGCTTGGTGCAGGCAGGGCCCAGTTCCCATTGTCAAAGCATTAGGGTGTTTGTTAAAGGAATGGGAGATGGAGGGATGTTTCTCCTTCCCATCTCTTCCCCAGATGGTTTAATTGGACACATATCGGAAGTACACAGAATGCAGAAGGGATTGGCAGTTAGATAGTTCCTCTTATTCTTTTCTAACAAGATAAAAAGAAAGTAAAATATGTTTGGAAGGAGAGAAATGCCTTTTCTCTCTATGTAGTTAGCTCTGTTATATCACGTACATGGAGTACCTTGTGTGAAGCAAATCCAAAATAAGAAAAAAATACGTTTTTGCAAAATGGATAAATTAGAGGATGATTTAGTTTTGCTAAACAAAATGAAACATTCCCTTAATTATAATGAGATTTCCCTAGTGCATTTTAAATAATTCAGTTTGCCAAGATTCAGTTTGCAAACAACTTTTCTAAAAAACTTTGTTTTTCTGTATAGTTGGGCATACTTCTTTGGAACTTCAGAACAAACAGGTGTCAGTGACATTTTGTTTATACCCCTATACCTACTACCATGGCCAATATAGAGACTGCTTCTAATTATAAGAGATATGGAGAGGGTATATTTTGATAGAAGGGAGAGGGCAGTACATCAGAGGATGGGAACATGAAATCAGTTTCTTAGTCATGGGCTCTAGCTAACAGATAATTGGTTTGAAACAAAAAAAGGGTAACATTCCCTATTGCTGACACTATAGAATCTAAATTGGGGAACATGGTATGCTTAAAATATATCATTTGCACAGCTATATTTTTAGCCAGTCTAGTGGGAGTGTGATTCATATTTACTCATGTTGTTATCATGTAAATGTGTCCTTGAGATTTCAGGGATGACACATATGTATAAATCAAGTTCCGGAATATGTAGCTACAGTGTGTTCCTCCTTATGTGCCTTATAAAACTCTGACATGAAACAGGAAAAAGAGGTGAATTTTCTTGCCTCAAACTGGCACCCAGTAGCCATTTTAGGAAAATCAGATTTGTTCAGGTCTGCCTAGCACCGTCAGCTGGGAATTGGAGCAATACTACAAGCCTTTGTTGGCCCTTCATTTTGTTTAGTTAGTGAGCCCATGCCATTTACAGTAATTTAGCATTTCTAAAATGTGTATGTGTGTAGGGAGGAGGGTGGTGGGGGCAATATCCAATCACTCCAAAGGTAAAATTGTTGTTCTATACTCCTATGGCCTCCCTTTGGGATTATTATTATAATCTTTTAGTGAGACTCCCTATTCTTTATGGTTCTCCTTTTTATAATTGATTAAAATGCTTCAGTACACTTAAATATTCAGTCCTTCATTGTGTTCCAGTTCTCTTGTCATTTAAAGAGCTTTGCTAGTTAGCCATCAGCCCAAGGAGTGAGTATAAGCTATTAGTTCAGGCATTTATAATTCCTTAATGACTAGTCCCATTACATTTCTCTCACATAACCATTAATTATTACCCTACTTAGGATAGACAAGCTAAGCAGGAGCCATTGTTGGCTACCATTTTGATTGCAGGGAATTTTCCATTTGGTATCCAACTGGCAGGATGTCTGGCATCTTCTGGCTCATTTGGATGAGTCATTGATACTAAAGTCAAACTTTCATTTCTTCTGCTACTGAGGCTATTGTTTGTGTTCCTACTCCAAAAATACAAAACATATATATTAAGAAATTCTGCTCTAAGGGTTCTAGTTCTGGTGTTCTATAATTACAGTTCTTTACTTTTGAGCATGTAAACACACATCATATGCATATACATATATGTGCACGTGTGTGTTAGTCATAAGAATGATCATTGATGGGGATAACTACATTTCAAAATCAATGGGCCTTGATTATTAGAAAAAAAATATTAGTTGCACAGAAGCAAAAAACCCCACTAGGAGGTGATCAGACCTTCCCTAAGCAATCTATTCAGATCTTTGATTATAGTCACTTATAATTCTGTAAAAAGGTAAATGCTCTTCCATGGAATATATATCCTTACCCCTTAGAACCTGCTATATCAGTGCTTCTCAGCCTCTGAAGCACTGTGTATCTAGAATTTCTTTGCTTAAAGAGAGGATTCACATAAATACCCTGATTTTGTCTGCTTAGAGATGGTCCAAGGGTAGTCCAAATGGTCAAGCATTAGTACTCCTTGTTTCTCCTCTGAATTTAGGAAAAGACTGCTACAAGGGTCTGTGGGGCTGTGTGTCAGTGGAGGAATTGAACCCTAGCTTAGGGTTTAAGCTCTTAGAATCTATTGCAATGTACCTCTCTACTATGGTGTTCAGCAGACTGGAAACTGGCAATCCTATGGTTTCAGGTATGTGAGCAAGAGTGAGAGGAAGCATCTTCACTGATCCTAGATAGACATGTGGCTGAAACAGTTAATGAACCACAGCAGAATGTTGAGACTTCTGAGTCTGATCACCTTAAGAAATCAGAGACAGAGGAAAAAACCCTTAAGAAACAGAAGACAGAGAACTTTTCTAAACAGTTCAAGGCCTTAAAAAGGTTCAGTTCAGCTAGATTTCAGGAAATAGTAAAAATTGGAAGGAAAAGAAAGGTTCCCACCTCCTACTTTTCTTCTTTAAAGTAGAATCTTATCTGCTGATTCTTAAAAGTATGCATTGTTTTTTGCTTACATTTCCACATTTCATAGAATAACATATTGTGAAATCTCGAGCTTAGCTGTCTTGGTTAATGAATGTGGGGTATGTCCAAAAAAAGAAAATCACAATTTTTATCATGGAAAACAGAACTATAACTACATTATATGTGAAATATATATATATATGTATATGCATATGTATATGTAATTAGTTGTATACACATACAGTTTATATGCATATATTTGTGCATGTAAATTAATAAAATTTTCAAAAGTAAACAAAATGTGAACTATGAGTAATTTTTGGAATTATACGGTATGTTTTCCTTGAGTAGATCTCTGAATGAAATTTATTGCCATTAAAGCATGCTTTGAGCCATCTATATATACTCTGAAGTCCAAGGACATGCCTTACATTTTATTGTATGTGACCCAGATTAGATACTCTGTCCTTACAAAAGGAGAAAAATGTCATTGCTATGTTTGGATAATGCCTTGGACAAGATTTATAGCTTCAAAGGTGAGAGCTTTACATAAAAATAGAATTTAATAGACTGTAAACCCGCTGAAGGAGTACCTAGTATACTTTGAGAGCTCTCAATGGATGACTGATGCCGATTATTTTATGTAACTTGTTCTAAAATCTTCATATGTAATAGATTCCAGGAAAATGAGGTGACTGAGATGAGATAAGACACTTCTACCATATGCTAGTACCTAGCCAACTGATTGATAATAACTTACATTTTTATAGCTCTTTAAGTATTATCAAGCACTTTTCTTACAACAGCCACATTTCATTGATAATGAAAATGTCTCCCATTTTATTCATGTGAAAACTCAGACCCCAAGAAGTCAGGGACCTTGTCTGAAGTCCTATACCTAGTTAGAGTCAGAGCTAGGACTCTAATCCCAACCCTCTTACTCCCATGACTTTTACTCCTTTCACTATATTGCAAAGCTTAAACAGATCCTCTAGTATCTTCCTTTTTTTGGAGTTTTATTTTCTTTCCTGAACACTGGCTAGTAGTGGCTTGAATTAGTGTTAATGTATCTGATCATCAGCAAAGTGAAAAAAGGGTTCTCCAAGATGCAATTAACATTTTTTTCTAAAACAGAATAAGATTATTAACTCTTTGTGAACAGGAATTGTTGTTTCTCTTTGCCCAGTGTCTAGCCCAGATCTCAGATCATAATAGATATTCAATAATGACTTGTTTCAACAAATCAATAGAATTCTCTGTTAGATAATATTACTGAATCTACTAGAACAAACAGATGCTGATGCTCTCTATTGGTCTATGGTTAGAACTGAGAGACATGTAAAGAATACCCTGAAATAAATAATATTTATCAATTATGAAAGGTATTTATTTTATCAGTGCTTTTTTTTCCATTCTAAAATAACATTAAAGTTTGTTCTCCTAGAGTATACTATAACCTCTTAGTTCAGTGGTTCTTAGATTACTTGACTCTTCACAATTTATTTGCAACTACCATTAACCAAGAATTGTTATTACTTGATTATGTCTTCCCCATTGTTAAAAATATTTCACTTGATTCAGCTGTCACTTCTATCTTCTTATATTTCACCTCATTTCATGTCTAAACTCTTTGCAAACCCTGTCTATAGTCAGTATTTCCACTTGTGCTTTGCTCACTCTCTTCTAAACTCTGAAGTCTGATAAACCATTCAACTGAAACTACTGTCTTCAAAGTTAAGTAATGATCTATTTAAAAAACACACTTATTTTCTTTAAACATTCATGCAACTATCTCTTAATTGCCAAATCTAATGGTTTTAGATAGATTCTACTTATCATTTTAAGGAAAACTCCATTTATTCCTATGCTCTCTAGTGTTTTTAATAGTAATGATTGTTGCATTTTGTCAAAAACTTTCTGCATCTATTGATATAATTATATGATTTCTGTTAATTTTATTATTGATATGGTCAATTATGCTAATAGTTTTCCTAATATTAAATCAGCCCTGCATTCCTGGTACAAATCTCACCTGGTTATAGTGTATTATTCTTGTGATAAGTTGCTGTAATCTCATTGTTAATATTTTGTTTAAATTTGTTGCATCTATATTCATTAGGGAAATTGGTCTATAATTTTCTTTTTCTGTTTTGGCTCTTCCTGGCTTAGGTATTAGCACCATATTTGTTTCACAAAAAGAATTTGATAGGACTCCTTCACCTATGTTTCCAAATAGTTTATATAGTATTGGAATTGTTCTTTAAATGTTCGGTAAATTAGTGCCTTTTTGAATGTAACCTAGTTCCGGTACCATAGCAAATCAAAAAGCCTTGCCCTCCCTACATGGTTAATTCACTGGAACCAATTCTATAATTTCTGCTCATGCTCCAACATCTGAGTAGGGATTGTATTACCTAAGCATGGTGAGCATGCTCATAAGGATTGGGATAATTAGCCAGTCCCCACTAATATTAACTAGCATTTATATAGTATTTACTATCTGTACTATGTGCCACACACTGTGTTAAGTCCTTTATAATTTTTATCTTATTTGAGTCTCACAATAAACATGGAAAAGAGGTGCTATTATTATCCCTCTGTTATGGTTGAGAAAACTGAGGCAAACAATTAACTTGTCCAGGGTCAAAGCTAGTAAGTGTCTGAGGCTAGATTTGAACTCAAATCTTCTTCCTTCTAGGCCTGGCACTTCACCACTGCACACGTTAACTATGCCCTGTTCTCTCCTAAACCTTATGAGAGTTAAGAGAAAAAACCCATGGTTCCTACCTTATGCAGTTTACCATCTTAATTTTAATGGCCTAGGGTTGTACTGGAAAAAAAAAATGATGAGAATTAAGTACTCTTCATCTGTCACTCAAAATGCTTCTATGATGGGTGACAGGCTACCTTTTCCTGAAGCTGAGCAATGAGAGACAGAAGTCTAGTATTTCCTTTGCTCAGTTCTATTCCCCTACCCCCAAAATCCTGTCGCTGAGCATGAGATGGACCAGTTAACAATCACAGCTAAAAAAAAAAAAAGCATTATTAGCAACTAGCTCTGACTATTCTAGCATCTGACACTCATTGCTTTTTAACAAAACTTGCTGTCTCTTCCGATTTTTTCTTAAAGGTCTCCTCCTCCTGACTGACAACATAAACACTTTTTTTGGAACCCAGGCTCCATAGAAAATAGACCTTTAACATACATTTTTATCTCCTTTCTGAATTGTAACCTTTTGATTGGCTTGAATCTCCTTAAGTTTGTTAAAGGATTCCTTTAGATTTACCACCCCAGTCTGTATAAACAAATAAAACCTTTGGTTCCTGATTCAAGAAACTAGCTCAAATGGAGCAAAAGTGAAAAGGATTTTTTTTGGAAATAAAGAGCTAAAGCAGAAGAATAGGAAATTGATGGCCTATTAACGATGGTAATTTTCCTCCCTGAATTATTGACAACATGTGACATTACAACTTTACAAATTACAATCCATAAACAGCTTAGGAAATATGACCTTTGCATTACAATTGGTCTCACGATGCCTTCAGCTTATTACGAACAGCTGCCACCAGCACATTTTCCTGGAGGCTGAGAGAGGTGAGGGGATGCCCATAACTGGAGATCTTCTGGCTACCCAGAGAAAGCTCAGCAAAGCCATTTCTCTGGGAAAAGGGATGGACTGTGAGTGACAGGACAACTTCTCTGCCAGAGTGAAAGTATTAGAATTTTGCTTGTCATTGATTTACAGTCACAAGACAGAAAGAACTAATTAGCTGAAGGTAGTTGACTTTGCACTTTTTCTCTCCAGCCAGTAAAATTGCTCTTGACTAGGCATTCATAAACAAGGCCAGAAAATCACTGGATGTTCTTTACTGTTCCTTTCCTCTTACTATTATTTCCCAGTCTCAATGCTCCATTTCCCAATGATCTATGGATTGGGGAATTAAAAACTTTTTCACCTTTTTTTTTCAAATGATTCAAAATAAAATTAGACCTCTAGATTTATAGGTTATTTGGCAAAGTAAATTTAGGGTTCCAACATTTAGGTGTTGACAACTTTTTTTGACATGAGTGCTGCCGAAAAGCAGATATTTTATATATATGTGTGTGTGTGTGTATATTTATGTGTATGTAGACATATATACACACATATGTAATACATATATACACATATATGATAGGATGATATGATGATAATGGTGTTTATATACATTTATTTTATATACATAATTTTAAAAAATATGTAAAATAGTGTATATCTATCTTACTGTCATTATCATCATCATATCATCCCATTATCAGCCGTACCAACTGTGGTAGCCATGCACCTTTTGTCCTAGGATATTTCTCTCTCTCTCTCTCTCTCTTTCTCTCTCTCTCTCTCTCTCTCTCTCCCCCACCTCTTTCTCCCCCTACCCTGCCTTCCCTCCTTCTCTCTTTCCCTCTCCTTTCCCTCTCCCTCTCTCTCTCCAAAGCAGAGGCATATTTGTGCTTATAGGTGCTATCCATCTTGTATAAATTACTAGTCATCCCAGAGAAGAGGGAACTACTGGTAAGGAGTCTCTGTGTTATCTCAGCAAGGCACATGTCCTTCAGCAATGGGCAAAATATATGTCACCCAGTTAGGGGTCAGAGTGCATGAATAGCTCCACCAGAAGTATCCTAGTCTAGCAATCATGAGTTTACACTGCTCTCTGTTACTTCAATAATAATAAACTAAGTGATTTCGTGCTTGAGACACTTCTTTCACTGGCTCATTGCTCTTTTTCAGCAGAATTTTGAGTTCTGTCTATTTGAAAGAAAGCCATCCAAAGGCATTCAGAGAGTTCACTTTGCATAGAAACCTTCAAAACGGTACAAGAGAAAGCAGGCTCTCTCTTTGAGACTCATGAGGAGTTACAAGCTTGAGTCAGTTCAGAAGTCACTTTACTTGTCTCAGAGCCTCTAAACAAGGCTTTACTTCTCCAGATGTATCACATCCATTGCAGCAGATCAGTGATTATATCTTTAAAAATATTCTTAAAACAAAAATCCTTCTTTAGCTGAGATGATAGAAAAGATATAGAAGTCACAACTTTATTTTTCAAGCTTCGCTCAATTTTTATGGCACTGTTGGCAAAAGCAGTTTTAAAATTGTAAACTGAGACAATTTATTCCCAAGAGGAGTTATAATTATTATTAGTAGTATTATTAATTTAATTCTCATAATTTTCTTTGGAGTTCAGATAGAAACAGTCCTAGGGTGAGTTGCCACCCTGTAATTATTCTTTTATATTTAATAATGTTATTATTATTCTATTATTGTTAATCTTATTCTTCTCATCTTTTTTTATGGAATTCAGATAGAAAAGGTCTGAGGAAAGTCACTCTCCTGCTATTATTCTTTTATATTTAATGTTCTTTAGAGTGTTGCACGAGTGGAGAAAATGACTGCTTTTTATAATTGAATGAGTATTGGGTTGTAGGCTCATCTTCAGTAGCCTAACAGAAAGCTTCTTTATGACAGCTCCAGTAGCAATCAGGATGACAAGGCTGGCATGTATCTTGTCCTGTTTCTACAGTGCTTTGCTTTTTTCCACTAGGACTCAATATTTGAAATCTTTTCATCTCTTGGGGTTTGAAGTGTAGAATATTTTGTATGGTGATATCTATTAAAAACATTGTTCTTCAATTTTTGTGGATGAATGTTATGTCTGGGTAGTTTCTGGGTGACAGCTCTGTGTGAAATGATTTTCTATTTCCAGTGTATTCTCTTTATGGAATTCTTGGGGATATGTTGCAGTTTGTATTTGTAGCATGGGGACTTGTCATCTGTTGGTTTGTAAGGGACAGTGAACTTGTAGTATACAAATCTTGCCACCTAACTGTATCTTTCTAGGAATCCAGCAAAAACTAAATTCTTGCAAACTGCAGTGATATATTACACAGTATCCAACATTTCATCACAAATATTCATCAGTCAGTAAATCAGGAGTCATTAAGGATATCTCTTCTGTCATTTCTAGTTGCAGTAACCTCAACCTGAATGGCCATAATAAATTGTTTTTCATATGCAAAACTGCATTACATTGTTCAGTCCTTCCTCAATGCTTCTTTATGGGAATATTACTGGTTGAGTTCATGTGGGTATCACACATAGAGAACCTTTTGATTCCATTCTTGGATCTTAGGTGTTCCACAGGCTCCATCTACAAATAAGCATGCACACACACACACACACACACACACACACACATACTATATATATATATATATTATATAATATATATATGTACGTATATATATATATATAGTCATCCCTTACTATTGCTTTATGAAATGAGGTTCTTTTGCTTCAAAATATTTTTGAAAAAATTTAACCTGTTTATAATGTGCTCTGACATTATCTATCATCTTCTTCCTTTTACTAACCTTACCTTCTTTGAGTTGATGAACCCTGTGTTTCCTTGATTTTTTGTGTTTTTAGACACTTTCTAAATCTCTTGTCCATTTTACGACTCAGAAACTATGTGATAGGACTATTATTGTATAGGTACTGATTGCTTTAAATGTGTTCTTCCCATTATGCTTTGACTTCAGGATGCCATTCAGTTTTTTAACACAGATAGTTTTAGTTTTCTCCTTGATAGCCAACCTTATGCTTGATATATTTTATTTGGAGAAGATCGAGATATTTGTAAGTATCAGCTTCCACTGCTTCAATAAAACCTCTGAAGTCATGCTCAAAGTTTTTATCTATCATTTCTTGTTGTACATAATTGAGAATCTCATACTTATTGAGTATAGTGACATTTATATAAGATGAAGTAGCTGTTTGTTTTGTTTTTTTTTTGGTGCAACCATACAACTTGATATAATTGATGTATATCAAGTGATTAATAGAAAATTTTAATATCATTCCCTTTGATTTGAAAGCCATATGGAGGTCTATTCAGGAGTGATTTGTAATGGGTTTCCTGGTGGACTGAACCATCATGGGCTAAAATTGTCTTCCCAAAAGATGTCATGCTTTATATCAAATATCCTTAATATTATTGTGTCAGAAATGTTTTGTTTTTTTAAATAGAGAACATTTTTTTTCTTCTGGATATCAGATACTCTGCTATTTTTGGATCTATTTTATATATTTTGTAGCATATTATCAAGGTGTAAGTACAGGACTGTCAAAGGCTTTGCTATAATCAATCAAAGTGATATACATATTATAGTACTTTCAGATAGCTTGTTCAATAATCCTTGAATCAATAATGAGTTACTGTTTATACCCCTGGAACTTTTTGACAAACACTTTTTGCTCCTCAGAGTCTATTATTATAGAAATTTGTAGATTTTTTTCCTGAGTGATGCAAACTCTGAATATTTTGTATAGGGTATATAAACATGTAATTGGGCTATAATTGGAAGGATCCACTATTATGTTGCATAATAAATATGTAATGTGATTTGTTAAGAAAGATTGGATCAGACTTACATTAGAGGGTAGCTGATAAAGTGTTTTTCTAGTAACTCATGTATCCCTGTGAACTGCTTGCTAAAATTCAAGAATAAAATTAAAAGTCCTTAATGGGTGATATCCATGAGTGAGATCAAGAATATACCCTCAAGAAAGTGCCAAATAAATTTGTCAAACAAATATCTGAGTCATGTGAATTTCTTTATAGAAACAGCTTTATGATGACAGTTCAGGTCACTGCCACTAGAAATTATAGACAGTTTGTCCTTAAGGAGCACAGACTTTTTAATTAATGCAGTTTTATGCAAAGAAATGTTAGAAAGTATTACTATGATCACTACAGGCTACAAACATGTTGCACCTCCAAAATACCTGGAAAGACAAAACCTAATAATAGGGACTATATTCAGAATCTTATTATCCTTCAGAAATTAATAGATAACAAAATCCCTGTCTTACAACTATAGATCTCAAAATATGCTGGAGAATTCAACAAATAAACTTGAACCAAGAGCATTATCAAAATCAGAACTGTTGTTGACCACCTTTCCAACATAACATTGATCCAGTAAAAGTTTTAAAATATTTTCAAAATGTGCCTCCATGCAAAATACTCCTAATCTTCAAAATGCTTGGAATGGAAAAAAAAAGAAAAACATTAAAACCTTGAATGAACAGGAAGAAATATGTCACCCACCTTGTCTTTTCTGCCATTAGAGTTGCCTCAAAAATGGTTTCAGTACAGTATACCTATAGACAATGACATCCCAACACTTTCCTTCAGTTACAAAAAAAAAAAATCAGTTTTTGGTTCTTCCTGTGTAAAAGCTCATCAAACATTGCACATAATGGACAATAGTAGGATAACAACTTATCCCAAAACAATTTCTAGCTGAACTTCATCAAACATAAAGGCAAGAAGAATGAAATAATAGCTAATCTACATATTACATTTTGCAAAACCCTTTGCATGCCATATATATGGATATGTAAACATATTATTTGTAGATACATATTTATACTGTACTGTTTTATTTCATACTCTGTTAGACTTGTACATAAGAATTCCTTGAAATAACTGGGGATACTTACTTAACCTGGGGAAAATATGAGTTGAGGGAATATTTCTTGTCTTAAAAGGTTGTTGGTTTTTTTTTTTTTTGGAAGATGAATTAGATTTTTGTTTTTTGCTTTTCCACAGAAGCTCAACTAAGTACAATAGTTGAAACTTTTAAAGAAATAAATTTAGGCCATATTTAAGGATATCAGAACAACCCCAAAACAAAGTAAACAAATCAACATTAATCAAAATCTGTACATTAGAGGCTTGAGAAGCCAAGAGATTAGAGTAGTGAGAGAACCAGTAAAGATGGAAGATATGAAAAATTTCTATATAATAAAAATAATCTAACATAACAAAAGCACAAGTTAAATAAAATGTAAAAGAGAAAGTTTGTCTAGCATTGATAAAAATGAATGACAGAATGGTTATGCTAAACGGGTAGCAGAAATCCTCTGAAAAACTAGAAAATGAGTGGTAGTTCTGATTTGTTCTGATGTATCTGAGGTTCTTATGATACCAGAAAATGAAAGAGCTGGTTTTTTCCTTTTATTTTCTTTTGCTTTTCAGTTAGGGAAGACCTTTTCAAGCACCAAGAGAGGCAGTAACTAATGCAACTTTTGTAAAATGATGAATTTGACAAGTTGGAGCATGACGTATGATGTTTGGAAGAATTTAAATTTTCAGATACGTTTATGATCTATGTCACATAGACCTTTCCTGAGAATCTTAGTAGAAGGCATTGAGGAAAGTACCCCAAAAGTATAATGCTAAATGTTTCAAATTTATTAAAGAGCTATCCAGAATCTGGGACTGTGGACTTTGTCAAAAGCACTTTAACTTTCTCAGAGCATCAAATTTTTAACTGAGTGGGAGGGAATGCAAGTGTGGATTCTATGCCAATTAATCACAGAATGACACTACATCTCAATTTAATCAATCAATTGATCAAAAGTAAACTTGGTGTGAGAAAATTCTTAATTCTGTAAGGATCCTAGACGTTTTGGGACATTGGATAAAGACAAAAAGTACCACAGAGAAAGTGTCTTGAATTGGTTAAATAGATCAAATCTTGCCTTTTAGATGTCATATAAAAAATCCAAACTAGTTCAGTCGGTTGAATGGGGGGAGGACTCCAAATTTGGGAACTGAAGATTCTAGGCCACTAGCAGGGAATTGTTCTTGGGGGGAGGAAAGAGTGCCTCTCTCTCTCCTGATCCTCGTTGCTTCCTGCTCCTGCTTCCTCACTGATAGTCCTGTCAGAGAAACCATTTTAGCAAAAGACAATACATCTAGCTAAGAATAGAAGAAGACATGCCAAGGGCAAGTCTCCTAATGAAAGATAACCAAGTGTCCAGAGAAGGAATTGACAAAGTTATGACCTTGGAAAGGTTATTAGTCTCATTGTAATAGCAATGAGCCCATAGATGGTAACAGTACCCATAGAGCCACAGTGACTCCAAAGGGAACTGAGAGAAATGCCAAGGAAAAGCTAGAAACACCAAAGTAAGGAGGCTTCAAAACTACAAGGGCACTAATACTCAGAACCTATCAGAAAGGTATACGCTGAGGGGAAACTCATAAGGACTTTACAGAGTAAAGGACTTCCAGTAACCAAAAGCTATGAGGAAGGTTCCTCATGACCATTTAACTAAAAGTCTGAACCCATTCTTTCAAGAGACCTTGAGTGTCTATGGGAAGATTGTGCCTACTTGATATCACCTGCTTAGTAAATACTTTTTCTAAAAGCTCATTAAGTATTGCTGATAATCAATGGGAAGCACTCTGTAGGGGTTTGTGAGTGACAATACTAGAAACCCCTGCGACCTAAAGGGTTATCCCTAGAACCTTCAGTGAGTAAGAGTAGCAGCCATCCCCTGGGGACTTGGTTCACCCACACATTCAGGAGTTGGGGGGGATTCAGAGGGGTAACTACACTCATTTACTACGGGGACTTGGATGTATTCTTGTTCGGAGACTGCCCTTTGGTTTGAAGAGAAGAGAAGAAAAAATATAAGGTTAGAAAACTGGGCATCACCTTCCTACCCTGAAAGCATTAGGATGATAGAAACTCAGATTTACAAAACCAAACCAAACGAACAAAAACCCCGTAGTCCGTCTAATCCAAAACTCTCACCTCATGTAAGAAGTCTCCCCACACCTATTCCATTCCCAACTAATTATAAGAGGCAATCCCTGAAACTTTACTTACAAGTTTCTCATGAATTGATTCTATCTTTTCCTTAAAAAAGTGACAGTCTGACTTTTTTTTCCTCTTCTGAGTGGCAAATAGAATCCTAGTTGGTGGAAGAATACCTTAATCTTCACTGTGCCCACTCTTCAGGCCAGGCAGTGCCATTCAATAATTCTGTCAAGTGGTATCTTTTCATGGTGACAGAGTGCTAAACAGTGATTTATTGCTTGAATACACATTGCTTTCATGAAAGTGATTTGTTTAAAACAACAGTAAAGCGCAAAATAAATTATTCATTGCATGCTAATTCTTCTCTTTTATGTGCTGTAGTAAGCTTCAAAATAAGCAGCCTGTGGGGCATTTTATATTTACTACATTAATCCAGGACAGAAGGCAAGAAGTTTTATTTTCCAGCAAAGGTTTTGTTTTTTTTTTAACCTTTTTCTTTCTTTTCCATAGGTGAGCAGTAGAACAGTATTTGGTAAACCATTCTTATGCTGTGTGAGTGATCAATCAGTATTGAAGCTTAGAGTTTCTGGGGAAATCTCTGTGTGGCCCCAATGGGAGATCCTGAAAGTTTAGTCACCATCCCGCTCCTTTCTCTGCCCCTAGCTTATTGTTAGTTTGCCCAGAGCCTTCTTGCTAGGGCTCAGAGTTTCAAAGGAATAGATTTCTGACTTTTCCCTTGAAAGAGTTGTTGCTTGCCTTGGGAGATTTCCCAGCATGATGTAGTTTTTAATTTTTTTTTAAAGTTCCACTGATCATGTGATTTTGGATTAATAGGTTAGAAAGTTAGGGGTGTAACAAGGGTTTGAGCTTTTAAAATGATTATTTATCCCTTTATAGTTAAACTTTCTACTAGATAGAGCAAAATCATTAATGACTTTACTTAGATTTACATAAAAACCCTTCTAGCTTCTAAATGTAAGATCCTATTAGCCTCCTTTGTGCTTTATTTCTTTTATACCTTTTTGTGTATTTTGAAACCCGTAATTGACAAAGGAGTGCATAATCTACTGTGCACATTCTAGGTTTTATTCTTGTCACTCAGGTGTAACCTCTTAGTACATTGGCAACTGATGGGTACTTTTGCCCCTGTCATTCAGGAAGTGGAAGACTAAATTCTTCAAATGAAGAATTTCAATCAATACACATTTATTAGTTGTTTGCTATGTGCTAGGGCCTGGAAATACAGAAAATGAAACAGTCCATTTCTCAAGGAACTTAGGTGGCACTTAAATCTCACTCATAGACTCATTTAATGGTACAGCTGGAAAGGACCATTGAGATGATTTAGAGTGGGAGTTATTAACTGGAGGTCCATACAGAGGTGTGCTGGAGGCAGCTTAAATGGGCTAGTGAGAGCCTACTGTCAAATTTTCAGTTGTGAGCATTTATACCATGGAAATCTACAAAAGCTACAAATCAGGGCAAAATTTTGTTGGTTGTTGAGACTTAAGGAAGTGATGTAGAAAATGTTAATAATTCAGATTAAATGCCTTAATATTTTTTTTTTTGTTTTAGTGAGCTAGTTGTTAAACACGTAGCAGCATATCCCTTGGTCCATGTAACCCTAAGTAGTCTGTCGATTAGTTTCAGGGGATCTATGAATTTAGATGGGAAAAAAAATACATCTTATTTAATTTTCACTAACCCTAACTGAAATTTAGTGTTTCCTCTAATTAGGAATTAAAATAAAAGCATTATTCTTATAAGGGGTCCATAGGCTTTCCCAGACTGCCAGAAGAGTCCATGACATAAAAAAGTTAAAAACCTCTGATCTAGGAGAACTCCCTAATTATAAAGATGAGAAAACTGAGGCCTAGAAAGACTAAATATCTTTGGAGAATAACTTGAAAGAAGGGTTCTACATGATTTCTGTGAGAGGCGCTGTGGTACAATGAAAAGATGGCTGGCCTTTAATTATGGAAACTTGCATTTGAATCTTAGCAATGACATGTAATAGCTGTGTGATCCCATGAAGTCACTTAGCATTTCTGAACCCCAGTTTCCTCATCTGTAAAATGGGCATGATGATGATACATATACTTATGTAGTATGGTTCAAGGGAAACAAGGTTGGATATGAAATCAGAGGATGTGAGTTCGAATCATAGCTAATAATAACGATGGTAGCTAGAAATCATAGAATACTTTAAGGTTTGCAATGTGCTTTACAAATGTCATCTTGTTTTATCCTCACAACAACCCTGGGAAAGTAGGTGCTATTTTCTCTATTTTAAAATAAAAAGAAAAAAAAACTGAGACGAATAGTGGCAAAGTGACTTTCCCAGAATCTGAGGCTGTATTTAAAGCCAAGTTTTCCTGACTTCAGGTCCAAAACTCAGGTGTAGAACCAACAAGGTTGCAGAGTGAATAGCCCTGTTACTGCTATCTATAATTCTATTCTGAGAGGACTCTAGTCATTAGCAAACATATTTCTTCTATCTAGTCTAAATTAACCTCTTTGTACTTTCCATTTCTTGCTCTTAGTTTTGCTTTCTGCAAAAAGGAATCCTATCCTTTTGAATGACAAGCCTTGAATTATTTAAAAACAAATATGTTCCTCAGACATGTTTATTTTCCAAGATACACATCGCACATTACTTCAAGGAATCCTCATATGAAGACCAATTAAGATAATGAGCTCAAATGAGATAATGTATGCAATGTATGTAAAGAGCTTTCCAAACTGTAAAAGCACTATGTACATATTGGCTATTATTATTTCATTCTTTTCATCTTCGTGTTTGACAGAGCTTAGAGAGAAGCAGTCCTGGGTCAAGTCATCCCCCTAATATTGACTTATGGGGAATGTTTGGTAAATACAGTTGGTTAAAAAAATGATTTTTGTAATGGAATGAAAACGTTGGGGCATAAGGACTTGTAGACTTAACGAAAGCATTTTCAAGATGCAACTCCAATAGCAGAAAGGATAATGTGAATGAATAGACTTCTTCCTATTCCAATATGATTTTAATTTTTTTCTTTAAAGGTAATTTTTATTAATATATTTTGTTTTTATATTGCCTTAATTCCTCTCCCTCTCGCCCTCACAGAGAGCTATCTTTATAACAATATTTTTAAAGGAGAAAGAGGAAGAAGAGAGAAAAAAAAACATCAGTCAAACCAATCAGTACAACAAACAAATTTCACAGTATATGTGGTCTTCTTTATCTTTGGTCCCACCACTTCTTCAAAAGATTAGAGGAAAATATTTATTCATATCTCTTCATTGGGACCAACTTATTCTTTGTAATTTTGTAACATTCTTTTTTTTATTATTTTAAGGTTGTTTTTCTTTTCATTCCTTTTCTTCAAGTTCATGTAAGTCTTGTTTCTCTGTTGTTGTTTAGTCATTTCCAATCATGTCTGACTCATGACCCCTTTTACGGATTTTCTTGGCAAGAATATTGGACTGTTTGCCATTTCCTCCTCCAACTCATTTTACAGATGAAGAACTGAGGCAAACAGGATTAAGTCACTTCACCAGGGTCACACAGCTAATAAATGTCTGAGGCAAGATTTGAATTCAGGTTCTCCTGACTCCAAACCCTGCACTCTATCTACTGCACTCCCAAGCTGCCCCTGCCTCTCTATACTCTCATGGTCTTCTTTTCTTACATCACAGAAATATTCATGTACCACAATTTGATTAACCATTCTCTAATCGATGTTCTTTGCTACCACAAAAGGGGCTGTTCTAAATATTTTGATTTATGGAAGTCTTCTATTTATCAGTGGCCTCCTTGGAATATATGTCTTACAAGTAAATCTATGGGTCAATGGGATGGACATTTTCATCTTTTTAGTTGCACAATTTCAAAATGCTTTTTAGAATTTTTTCACTAATTTATAGTGCTATTAGCCATACATTAGATACCTATCTTTACACAGTCCCTGCAAGATTGATTACTCCTATCTTTTGTCACCTTTGCGATTTGCTGAGTGTGAGGTAAACCTGCAGATTTGTTTCAATATGCATTTTTCTATTACTTATTTGGAGTATTCTTTCATATAGTTCATGGTTTTCAAGTCTTCTTTTCAGAAATGTTTGTTGATATCCTTCTACTCATTATCTTTTGAATAATGTTTTTTGCACAGGTATTTCTGTTAGTTGTCAACATATCTTGAATGCCAAACACTTACCTGAGAAAGATTTTTTTCTCCATTTGATTGTTTCCTTCTAAGATGCATTAACTAATTATGTTTTTGTAAAAGTATTTCAATCTTAGCTAATCAAATTTCATTATTTTAATTTCTTCTAAAAAAAGTGTCTATATTTTAAAAGCTCTGTCTTCCAAGCAGTTTGGAAGTTATTAGTATTTAACATTTTTTTTTAAATGTTGTCCTTAAACTTTTATGAAACAATGTTATGTGGGAGAAAAGGTGGGCAATAGGTCTGGCTTTGATAATGCTCTGATTCAACTGTATTGATTGAATTTTCAAGGATGAGAAGTTGAAGCCTCTGTCTCTTAGTTTATGGAGGATAGCGAGATTCTGATGATAATCCTAGCCACTAGCCACTGAGACTTATTTGGTAGGGTTTTTTTTTTTCAGCCTGTAGTAATGGGTTGCAAATTTTTTTAAATCAAGAAATTATTTATTTTTAAAGCACTTTACATATTATTTCATTTGGTCCTCACAACAATTCTATGAAGTGGGTGCTTTTGTTGTCCCCATTTTACAAAGGAGGGAACTGAGGCTGAGAGTTTAAGTGATTTGCCCAAGGTCACATAGCTAACAAGAGTCTGGGGCAGCTAGGTGGCGCAGTGGATAAAATGTCTGCTCTGGAGGACCTAAGTTCAAATCTGGCCTTAGATACTTATTAGTTTTGTGACCCTGAACAAGTCACTTAACCTTGTTTGCCTCAGTTTCCTCATCTGTAAAATGAGCTGGAGAAGGAAATAGCAAATCCCTCCAGTATCTTTGCCAAGAAAACCCCACATGGGGTCACAAAGAAGCAAACAAGACTAAATTGACAAAACAGCAGGAAGTCTGAGGCTGGATCTGAATTCAGGTCTTCCTGACTTCAAGCCCAGAACTCCATCCCTTGCACCACCAGATGCTTCAGGTTGCATAATTTCTTACATTTCCTTGTATCAGTTGCATTGATCAAAAAGGCTATGATACTTAAAGATAACCCATCTTAATTTTTGGTGTCCATGACGTGTTCTTGAATTGCCCAGATAACTTCCTCAGTTTCTATAAACAAATTCCTATGACTTAGCCATTTATTTGACATTTTCGTTGCCTGCCTATTTTGGGGGGAATTCATATGGATGTCACTCATGGAAGGGCTTTTGATTCCACTTTTGGATCTCAGCTATTTCTTCCCCTCCTCCTATTCTTTCTCCTCTTTTCTCTTTTCTTCTCCCTTTCCCCTTTCTCCTCTCTTGTCTTTCTCCCAAGCATGTTTAATATTCGAGTTCCTCTCCTCTAAACTCTCATAAAATGTG
Organism: Vombatus ursinus; assembly: GCF_900497805.2. NCBI lineage: Eukaryota > Metazoa > Chordata > Mammalia > Diprotodontia > Vombatidae > Vombatus > Vombatus ursinus. The sequence continues at coordinate 13,174,885 of NW_020948983.1, forward strand.
GCCCCTTGAAATTAACAGGCTTCTCCAGATGTGGTCTGACCAGAGCAGAACGCAACACATCTATCACTGAAATAGTCATGGACACTGTGCTTTTCCTTAGGCAGTCTGTTGATCATATCATCTTTTTTGACTACCATGTGACTCTGTTGAGTCATATTGAATGTATGGTCCACTAAGACCCCCCAGATCCTTAATTAGCCATACATTCCCACTTTCTGCTTGGGAAGCTAATTTTGTAAATCAAAGTGTAATTTACTATTGATCATTACTCTTAAGCATTTAACTCTCTTAAATTTCAGTTTTATTATATCTGAACCAGTGTTCTCACCAGCACAAAGGCTTTTTTTTTAAAATTTTTCAATACTGATTGTTGTCTAATGTGTTAGCTAGCCCTTCCAGCTTTCTGTTAACTTGAAAATATATAAATAAGCTATCTGTGCTTTAATTTAAAGAATTGCTAGAAGGGTAAAACAGAACGTGGTCAAGAATAGATTCCCAGGGAACTTCCAAAATTACTCAAACCATTATTCAGTCACTCAGTCAACTAACATCACCTACTCTATGCCAAACACTGTGTTCAGCAGAGTGGGTTCAAAGAGAAGCAAAAAAAAAAAAAAAAATGGGCCCTGCTATCAAGGAGCTCACAGTCTAATGGAAGAGTCAACACACAAACATCTATGTATTGAAATATATGCTAGATCATTTGGGGGTAATCTTGGAGGGAAGGCATTGAGATTAATGTGGATTGGGAAAGGGTCAGGCAGAAAGTGGAGCTTTAGCTGAGATTTAAAGAAAGTCAGGGAAGCCAGGAGGTTGAGATGAAGCAAGAGAGCATTCTGGGCATAAGGGACAACAAGCTCCTAACTGGGGACAACCTGACTCCAACCTTGGATTTAGGAGATGCAGTGTCTGGTGGGTCGAGTAGGAAGGAGGCCATTAATGACTACCTTGTGTGTCCAGCCATTCACATGGTTCCAACATCACTTAACTGTACTATTATGTAGCCCATGTCACTTGTCCCTAATTCCTGGAAATCTCTCCCTCTTCGTCTCTCTCTTGATTTTCCTTGCTTTCTTCAATTTTCAATGAATATCCCTCTTTCTACAAAAAGTCTTTCCTGGATAGTGCCCCCCTCTCTGCGTTTATAAATTTATCATGTATGTATCTTTTTTTGTATCATTATTGTCTCCCTCATTAGACTGTGAGATCCTTGATATCAGGAACTGCTTTTGCCTTTGCCATGCTTAACATCATGCCTGGCACATATTAAGTGCTTTATAAATGATTGCTGACTTGACTGAACCTCTTTGTGCCTCAGGCAAATACCTAGGACTTGATTTGATAGAATGCAAGCTCCTTGAAAGAAGGGGCTGTTTCATTTTTGTGAAAGTTTCTTTGTATCCCAAGTGCTTAGCACACTGCCTGGCACTTAGAAGGTCTTTAATGATTGCTTATTGATATGACTTGACTTAGTAGTTTCTACATAAATAATAGGGGCAGCCAGGTGGCACAGTGGATATAGTGCTAGGCCTGGAGTCAGGAAGATTCATCTTCTTGAGTTCAAATCTGGCCTCACTCACTAACTGTGTGACCCTAGGCAAGTCACTTAGCCCCTTTTGCCTCAATTTCCTCATCTGTAAAATGAACTGGAGAAGGAAATGGCAAACCACTCCAGTATCCTTGCCAAGAAAACCCCAAATGGAGTCATGATATGACTAAAAAAAAAAAAACCACTGAACAGTAATAACAAAAATAACATATGAAACTGTCAAATGTTTTGCTAAAAATCCAGGTAAACTATACATACATTACTCCCTTGATTTATTAGTCTAACTCTGTCCAAAAAAAAAGTGAGGTGACTGTCATGACTCTTGGTGAATGCATACCAACTCTTTATAATCATTGTTTCTTCTTCTACATATTGACTAACCATCCCATTAATAAAACTGGTATTAGGTGAATGAATGGTGAGCTAGATTTAGTCCTAAGTCATTCCTCTGATTTGTTCAATCAGAATAACATAGCAGGCTGTCACATAATTAATTAAGTAGCTAATTAATTATGCAGCTATAGAATGTAGTTTGTGTTTGGATCATCACAAGGCATTACTTTCATGCTAGCTACTCAGCAGCTATATCAGGGGTCCTCAACATTTGTGTGAATGTTTTTTCAATGACTATAATACCCTTCATGGTTCACCAGATGCTTTGCTGGCTCCTTATTATCATCCCACTCCTCCCCTTGCCCCCAGTTTGATGTATCTTTAGAGAGAAATCCTGGAACACCCTCCAGATTATCAAAGTAAGAAATCCTTTCTCCTCTGCTCTGAGAACTCATCCCCTGCTTTTAGGGTCTTGCCCTCTTTGTTGACTGACCTCATTAATGGGATATGGAATCACTTACTTTTAAATGGATACATGATTTCTTAAAATGTAGTAAGATAACTGACAAGATGATAGCATAGTGAAATAAATTGTACAGAGCTTTTCAGTAGCAAGGTAGCATGAAACTATTGTTAGGGATTGAATTTCATCAATCTTTACCTGCTCCCATTAGTTAGAAAGGGAAAAAAGAATAGGGGAAGGGTCTACAGAATTTGGACCTTGGCAAGGTTACCTTGACAACTGCTCTGAGAAAAGAAATGAGGGAGAAGAGCTGGGAGGTGGTACGACCATTACACACCTAGTCTGTTTGGCTTCATTCTGATCCAGGCAGGTCCTGGCTCTACTCCATCTATTCCCATTCCAAGTAGTTCGGCCAAGTAGGTCCTCACCATAACTAAGTCATAATTATTCTGTATATATTTAGGTTCTGTGTATACTTTTATTTGCACATGTTGTCTCTTCTGATAGACTATAAATTACTTGAGAGTAGTTTTTTTTTCCCTTTTCCTTTTCTTTTCTTTTTTTTTCTTTTTCTCTTTTCTCCCCCTCCCCACCCCTGCCAAATTCAAAGTTTTCACAGTCCTCATTCTCTTTAACCAGGGGTGGGGAACCTGTGGCCTTCTATGTCCTTAAGTGCAGCCTTTTGACTGAAACCAAATTTTATAGAACAAAGAACACATTTGTTGGGTTCAGTCAAAAGGCTGCACTTAAGGATCTAGAAGACCACATGTGGTCTTAAGGCCAAAGGTTCCCCACCCCTGTCTCAGCAGCCTTTGACACTGTTGATCACTCTGTCCTCCTTGATACTCTCTTTTCTAGGTCTTTGGGACACTGTTTTCTTCTGGTTCTTCTCCTACCTATCTAACTACTCCTCTGTCTCCTTTGGTGGATCCTTATTCAGGTCTTACTCTCCAGCCATAGGTGTCCTTCAGGGTTCTGCCCTGGGCCCTTTTGTCTTCTTCCTTTATACTACTTTACTTGGTGATCTCATCAGCTCCCATGGATTTAATTATCATCTCTATGCTGATGATTGACAAATTTACCTATCCTGCCCCAAACCCTCTGCTGACCTCCAATCTCCCAAATCCAACTGCCTATCAGACATCTTGAACTAGATGTCCAGTAAACATCTAAAACATCAACATGTCTAAAATTGAACTCATTATTTTCCCCCTGAACCCGCCCCTCTCCTATCTTCTCTTTCACTGTAGAGGGCAACACCATCCTCCTAGTTCCTTAGACTCACAACCTAGGAATAATTCTTGACTTCTCACTATCTTTTAAATGCTGCCCCCCCACACACACACTATCCAGTCTGCTTCCTAGGCCTGTTTCACCTTTACAACATCTCTCAAATATACCTCCTGAGCTTCTGTCTTCTGGCACTGCCACCACTGTAGTGTGGGCCCTGGCTCCTGGATGCCCGCAGCAGCCTCTGATGGGTCTGTTTGCTTCAAGTTTCTCCCCTTCTCAAACCTTTCTTGCATCCAGCCACTAAAGTGATTTTCCTAAAGCCCATTACCCCCATTCTCCACCCCTCCAATATCCAGTGGTTTCCTGTTGCCTCCAGGATCAAATACAAAACCTTCTGTTTGGCACTGAAAACCCTTCACAACCTAGTCTCCTCCTACCTTTTCAGTCTTCTTACACCTTGCTCCTCATTCTTCAATTCAGTGACACTGGCCTGGCTGTTCTAAGAACAAGACACTTCATTTCTCAGGTCCAGACATTTTCTCTGGCTGTCCCCCATACCTGTAATGCTCTGCCTTCTCAACTTTGCCTACTGTCTTCCTTTAAATCCCAACTAAAATTCCATCTTGTACTGAAAAATTTCCTCTTTAACCTTTCCTTAGTTCCAGTACAGTCTTTCCTCAGTTAATTATTTCTCTGTGTGTGTGTACACCCACACCCACACCCACCCACCTACACTCACACACACACACACACACACACACACATACAACACAGCTTTGAATATATTCGTTTTCATGTTGTCACTCTCATTAAATCGTAATCTTCTTGAGGGCAGGGACTGTCTTTTGTCTCTTTTTTGTATCCCCGGGGTTTAGCATAGTGCCTGGAGCACAATAGGCACTTAATAAATGTTTGTTTATTGATTGATTGTTTTCTTTTTATCCCACTATTTATAATATTTATATAACACTTACTAGGTGCTCAATGAATGCTTTTTGATTGATTAGCTGAATCCCAATCTCCATAGAGCTATAGTTGTCTTGGTTCTATGCCAGTTCTTCCTTCCATTTCTTTATCCTATTCTGCTGGGAGACGTTGGGGGAGGCACTGTGGCCTTCTCTTCTTCAGTGCCTTGTAAGGAAGGAATAGTACAGAGTGTAATTTAGCCATCTTTTTCTCCAGCAAGCTTATAATAACATTTGAGGGGTTGTGTCAAAAAGGAATAAGTATGGAATCTCACCCTTCTTCCAACTTCTTGTGTGTCCTGATACTATGTCAAATTCATTTTAGGGAAAGAGTATGATCTACCTTAGCACAAATATGTTCTGGAATATTGACCACAATCAAAGTCAATGTCACTTAATCTATAGGTTTCATAGTCCACTCTTTTCCTTTCTTTTGAGAAGTGGGAAAACATTTGCCCTTCCTCATACTAAACTGGCTCTGAAGCCACATCTCCCAGGTCTTTCAGCAACCACAGTTGTAGTTTTTGGACTGATGCCATGAATTCTTCAAGAGTAGGTTGGTGCTCTCTTACTTACCTATTTATCTTAAGAATCAACTCCATGTTAACCATACTTTATTCCATGCTTTTCTGTGCAAATATTCTCCTTGGCAGAAAAAAAAAAAGTGGAAGCAAAATCGCAGTTGAGCATTTTTTTCTTTGCCCTGTCATCTATTTTCATTATCCTCTAGCATCCTCTATCACCATCATACCTCAAGCAATGGCCCTGTTCCTCCTTTGATCCTTGCCTTTCCTCCCAAATGGGTTTTTAAAATACACCTTTTCTTGTCATTTGCTTTCCTCCTGAGTTTCAGCTGCCTGAACTATTGTACTTCTGACACTATTCTTGAACCCACACTATGCTTTTGCATTCATCCTCCATTACCTGCCTTTTCTTCAATCCTTTGTGCATTTTTTTGGGGGAGTAGATTAAGTTGGTTGGTAAATTCCCTGTATGTCCTTATTGATCCTTTCAGTCAACTTCCTCCATTCCTCATCATAGGAATTGCTTCTTATTGTGCCTTTAGAATTTCATCCTTGAAAGCTTCTGATCCTTCTTGGGCTAACTTCCTTATAGAATTTTAGGCTATGGGAACTTACCTAGCTTTTCTCTGTATCTCATGAAAGCTATTTTCCCCAAATCTAGCATATGAGTCAGATTATGCTGGGCTTTACTTGCCTTCTCTATCAGAAATTCTATAATGGGGTAATAACTCCCCTCACCTAGAGGTACCTAGGTGGTGTAGTGGACAGAAAGGTGTAGTGGACAGGAAGACCTGACTTCAGATCTGGCCTCCGGTACTTACTAGCTGTGTGAACCTGGGCAAGTCACTTAACCTCTGCCTCAGTTTCCTCAACTGTAAAATGAGATAATAATATCACTTACCTCACTGGGTTGCTGTGAAAGATCAAATGAAATAATATTTGTAAAATGCCTAGCACAGTGCCTGGCACATGGTAGGAGCTTAATAAATGGTTGTTTTCTTCTCTCCCCCATTCCAAAGGTTCATAATTTTCATTTGAGAAGCAGTTTTCTTCCTTGTTGTCCATAATTAGATCAAGAATAAATATTTACATTATTGGTTCCTCCACCTTTTGGAAAATGAAATTATAAGGTCATATTAACAAATGACTAGCTTATTCTTCTTTTGACAGAGAAAGACCTTTAGCAAATGTCTGGATAATTGAAGTCCATCACTGTTATAACATCTCCTTTCCTGTCAGGTTTGTGATGAAACCTCACTTTTTTTTCTACTCTCCAGTACAAAGGCTAAAGCAACTTTTTAAAAAAAAATTGTGCCTCTTTTGAAAACGGAGAGAGGTTATAAGATATAGAATCAGAGGAATACGATCTAGAAGGAACCTTATCATAGACTTAGAACCAAAAGGGAACTTAGAGTTCATTTAGTCCAACCCCCCACTCCTTTACTTTACAGAAAAGGAAACTGAGCTCCAAAGAGACTGTGACTTGTCCTAGATAACATAATTTTAAGTGTCAGAGATAGGATTACAAACCAGGTCCTGGCCTTCAAAATTCAGTGGTTCTTTTTTTTTTTCCTCCCCACTGCAAGATCACTTGGTCATGGGATCACAAGATCAGTCATTTAGTCAGTCAGTGAGCATTTTTTAAGCACTCTCATTGTGTCAAAAATGTGCTAAACACTGGGGACACAAAGATAAACAAAAACACAGTGCCTGCCCTCAAGGGACTAACATTCTAATGGGTATGATAACATGGAAAGAACTAGATATAGATGTAGACATATGCCAGAAAATTTACCTTGGAAATGGAAGGCAATCTCAGAGGGAAGGCAGTAGGGCATTCTTAGTGGATAGACACTGAGAAAGTCCTCTTGCAGACAATGGATTTTGACCAGTGTCTTAGAGGAATCCAGGGAAGCCAGGAAAGAGAGATGAGAAGGGATAACATTCTAGGCATGGGGGAGCAGTCAGTAAAAAGGTACAGAGCTGGGAGGTGGAGCGTCATGTGGGAAGAACAGCAAAAAGGACAGGTGTCACTGGATTGATGAATATATACATATATATGTATAAATATCATCATAACTAACATTTATATAGCCCTTTAAGATTTGCAAGTCACTTTTACATATATTATTATGTCACTTAAACATCACAAGAACCCTGTGAGGAAAGTAATATTATTGTTTCTATTTTATAGATGAGGAAACTGAGGCTGAGAGAGGTTAATTGACTTACCCATGGTCACACTATTAATTAAGGGTTTGAGATGGGATTTGAACTCAGCTCTTCATGAGTCCAAGTCCAGTATTCTATCCACTGCAAGAATCTAGCTGACTCAAGAAGGGAGTAAAGTATAAAAAGTCTGGAAAGGTAGGAAAGGGCCAGATTTTGAAGGGCTCCAAAAGCCAGAGGATTTTATAATCGATTGGGACCTCAGATGTCCTCTAATCCCAATCTCTCAATTTATAGATGACAAAGTAGAGGCTTACAGAGGGTAGTGACTTGCCCATGGTCACACAGGAAGTAATTGGCAGAGCTCAGACTACTCCAATCATTATTCCCCTCTCTAAAATGGCATGCTCAATTGTGTCAAGGAGATTCAATGTCTTCTGACAAAGAACTAGACAATAGCTGATGTGATTTATCAACTATGCAAAAATATGTGAGCTTTATATATATATGCATATATACATATGTGTATTTACACATGCATGCATGCATACATATGTTCCACTTCATCCAAGTCACTCCATCCTTTCTTCCCTGGGAATCTTCTTCCATGAACATTTTCTAAGACTTGTCTGTCTTGTGTCTCATTCAAGCTTTTCATATTATGAAGTTACTTTTCAACAAATTATGTCCCAAAATATCTTCATAACCACAATACTAATATCAATTATTTATATGTAACTACATATGCATATAAGCATATATAATCTCTAGGTTAAACTTAAGGTTTTTCCAAGTGATTTGCTAACTTTATCTCATTTGATCCCCTGGGAGGTTAAGTGCTACAGATATTTCTTATTCTTATTTTACAGATGCAAAAAATGATGCTGAAAAACAAAATGAAGTAATTTGCCCCAGGTCACTCACACAACTACTAGGTGTCTGAGATGGGGCTTAAACATAGGCCATTCTGCATCTCAGTCCAGTACTCTGTTTGCTATGCCTTGCTGCTTCTCAGAGTAGCACAATTGCTAGAAGAGTAGTGTTAAGAGAAGTTAAACAGTTTTTTTCCTTTCCTTTTTCTAGGATTTACAATCTTGAAAGAATCTGATTTGGGTTTAAGTCTTATGTTGCCATGTAAATGTTCCTGTTCTTTTTTTGACATTGCCTTTGTTTCATTTCACCCCTTGGTAAAAGAAGGAGAAAATAAACAATAAGCAGGCTGGCCTTGTTATTTTTCATCTCTTTCTTGTCTTCTGTGACAATCCACGTACTGACATGAAGGACAACATAACAGGCATGTCTTTATTCATTAGGCTCTTGCAAGTAGGCTAGCGACTGCCTTGAAAAATAGCATTAAACACAGCCCAAATAACACCAAGATGTGAACCAAGATGGAGAAGTGGGATGAGACAGGCTTGTTTCACGTCATCATATTGGAGGCAGAAAAAAAAAATGAACAGAGGAAAAGAAAGCTTCTGAACATAAGGAGTTCCTCATAATTAACACATGGTTTGGTGCTCAATGGCGTGTTTACTCTGTGTACATGTCCTACTTTAAAAATGCCTTAATATTTAGATAGTGTCTGTAATCCAGATAGATCTCAAAGTTCTCATTTAACTACTGTCCTCCCAGAGAACACACATCAGTGCATTAAAGGGGTCCCTTGGGCTCATCTGGTCCATTCTTCCACCTCCAAGCCAGGATTGTAGAAACTTAGATCTATTAGCATAAGCTTTGAGGGTGCAGGGAAAGGAGGTGTCAGTAAAAGCTTACTCCCTTATCTCACAATGAGTCCATGAGAGGATCTTTCTTTCTCTTTTTTCCTAAATATTTTTGAAATATTTTGAAATATTAGGTCAACTGATTCTTCCTAGAAAAAAAAACCTTTCTAGGAAGGCCTTTTTCTAGAAAAAGATGACAGTTTATGTATAGGTAGAATTGCCTACTCTTCTCTAAGGCATATGGTATAATGGAAATTAAATCAAAATCAAAATAAGGAGAGCCCAATTCTAGATCCCATTCTGATATTAACTCTCTATGAAACCCTGTGTTAGTTATTTCCTTTATTAGAGTCTCACGTCTTTCATTTGTGAAATGAGGCACTTGACTGTGTTCAACACTTGGCACAGTACCTAACACATAGTGGGTGCTCAATATATGTTTATTGACTGACCAGGTCTTCATGTACTTTCTAGTTCCAACAATTTTCAATAATACTTTACATTTTCCTAATGTTTTATAGAATTCAAAGCACTTTCACGTATATTCTCTTGTTTGAGAGCCTTCCAACACTGGAAGATAGGCAGAACAAGTAGTATGAGGGTACCTCAGTTGATGTAATGACAGAGGTCCAAGCACTTCAGTTAATTCAAATAATCAATCCCAGAAATAATCACAAAGTAGTAAGGTATTAGGTGTCAATTTGAAAGGATTATAAGGTGTATTTATACATGGAAGAGGGAAGGGTGATGTAGGAAATACTTAATACTAGAAGTCCATTTTCCCTTTTGTGGAAGCCTCCTGAAGCTCCCCTTAGGTGAGCTCTCTGCTGGTCTCCAAGAATCTATAGGTTTTTGAAGACTATAACTGGGACTTTTCTTCACCATTTGTAGAGACATTCACATTCCCTGAAGCTGCCACTTTCCTTGAGTGATGATCTCATCACTATGCCCTCAGTGTGTCTCCCTGCCTATGAGAACACATGTTGTAAAAGGATAACTCAAAATTTCTGGTACTGGAAAGTCCTTTTCCCTTCATGGAGTCCCCATGCAGCTCCCCTTGTGTGATTATCTCTCTACGTGATTTTGTCTTTATTGGGTTTCTGTGCTTTGGGCTGGAAGCATTGTTTCCTGTGAATGTAGTCTCTCTGATCCCAACTGGATGCACTGTCTGCTACCAGTCTGGTATCTTACCAGTCCTGTCTCCCCGGTGACATGGAAGAGGAGGAAAGGGGAGTGGGGGAGAGAAAGAGAGAGACAGAGAAATAGACACATAGAGAGAAAAAAGACACAGAGAGCCAGACAGACAGACACACAGTGACAGAGAGACATAGACAGAGAGAGACAGACAGAGACAGAGAGACAAGACAGAGAGGAGAGGACAGAGAGAGGGATTGCTAGAGGGAAACGGAGAGGGAGAAGGAGAGACCTTATTGGCCCTCAACATACCCCACATATCCTCAGCCATGTACTGGCTGTAACTCTGAAACCAGATTTCCCCATCTCTTGAATTGGAATGCTTTATCTCTGGAATGACCTACCACCAATCCGGGTACTGTTTTTTCACATTGCCCCTGAGGTGTATCTGAATCTATCAAGCAGTGTTAGGATGTTTCCTAGTTGCATCAGCTACCTTTCATCCAATGGACAAAGCTCCATAATCCTTTCAAATTGATTTAGGACTTATTCACACATTATGAGGTTGTTGAACATTCTTTAACACCTACTATTTTGTGATTACTTTCTGGGATTGATTGATTCAAATTAGGTGTCTGTGCTTTCTGTAATTACATTAATTGAGGTAGTGAGTATGGAACTCTTATTTACATATTATCGTCTTTATGTTACAGATAAGAACCTGAGACCAAGAAAGATGGAGTGACTTGTTTAAACTCCCACAGCTAGTCAGTGATAGAACCAATCCTCGACCCCAGATTTTCCAGGTTTCCTTCTATTATATTATTTTGTCTCTGAGATTCTAAGCGTTCTTAGAGTGGAAGCATGGTAATCAATCACCAGTGTTTAATAACCATGTGCCCGGCACAGTGCTAGGCTTTGGGATATAGACAGATCACTAAAACAGCCCTTAACCTCAGGGAAGTTCTATTCTACCTGGAATAGCCACAGGACCACAGGAGACATCAGAGCAGAGACTGAAGCTATTATAAGTGGAAGTTAACTTTTCATTCTAGGATATTGCTACACCAGTAGGTGGTAGGCCAATACTCAAAGCTCAGATACTCATAGCCCAATACTGTAGAAAGAAGCACTAACGTCAGTGGACTTGTATTCAGATCCCTCCAGTGATATCTGCTATCTGTGTGACCTTCAGGTAAGTCACATTGTTCTCTGTGCCTTAGTTTCTTCACGTGTAAAAGGTAGAAGCAGGACTAGATGGCTTTTGACACCCCTTCTTACTCTTTATCTATAAATCTATGATCCTGTGGAGGATTAAACATTAGATATTAGATGAGATAGTATTCTGATCTTGGCCTGAGGTAAGAGATGAAACATTTGCTTTTGTGACTGTTGATGGAGAATAGGGCACAGAATGAAGAAGGATAGAACAGAACACAACTTTAGAAAGCAGTTAACTAATTGAGGCATTTCTTGTACATTTGAAGAATTGGTTCAGTTGTTTACATATCTTTTATTGCTATGTGAGCACACTCTGATGTTGTTGTTCTTGCCTTAAAAATTCTTAGGGGGGTGATTAACTTTTTAAATTCTTTTTCATACAGTATCTAATGTGTTCTTCAGTAATAAGCACTGTAGCTTCTAAAGAAGAAGGGCCTTTGTGGGATGATCAGGGTTCTTGCCTTGGTTTCTGGGTCTTACTAAACCAACCCGGTCTCTATCATGAATTCTGGATTATTTGGTAATTTCCCACATTAGAGGCACTGGCGATTAAGGGCAAAAACTCTATCCTCAGTACTTAGCCCAGTACTTGGCATATAGTAAGCTCTAAATAAAATTCAATTCACTCTTTTATTCATTGTAAATTAACTGGGTTGTTCAGGAAATGGGGGGCTGGTGATTAATTGAATTTTCTGAATAGAATAGTAGAATCCTAGATTTGGAAAGGACACTAAGATTGCTTTAGTTTAACATCCCCCACAATACAAGAATTCCCTTCCCTTCATCCATGAGTGGTACTCATTCAGCCTTTGCTTTAATATCTCCCATCAGAGAAAACAACAACACTGTTAGCATTTATATAGCACTTTAAAGTTTGTATTTTTTTCCTTTATATGTGTGATCTCATTTGATCCTCACAGCAATCCTGTGTGTGAGGTACAATTATTGTCCTCATTGTATAGATGAGGAAACTGAGGCAAACAGAGGTTGTGATTTGCCTATGATCCCACAGCTAGTAAATGTCTCAGACAAGATTCAAACTGGTCTTTCTGACTCCTAGGACACCACTCTAATTATTGCACCAGATTTCTGACTGTCTTACCAGCCTATCAGGCAGTCTATTCCATTATTGGACTGTTCTATTCTAATTATATTTTTATAATTTCCTTAGAAATCTATAACCATATAACATATTCCTTCATTTTATTACACCCCTCTGAAGCCAGGCAGAATTGGCTGAAAAGTTCTCAGAACTTTCCAGCTAATGCCTCATTTTCCATCAATTGTTCTGCTTGGTTTTGATTACATAAAGATCATGCCTACCCCCACCCCCACTGGATTCCCTCCAGCAGTACCCCTACTCCTCTGCTTTTCAGTTTCCTTTTGTGTGTTGTTTTCCCTCATTAGATTGTAAACACCTTGAGGGCAGTGACCATCTTTCTTCTTTTCCAGCACTTGGCATAGGGCCTGGCACATAGGTTCTTATTAAATGTTTATTGACTATTGACTAAAAGTTAACCAGAAACAACTTTTCTGTTTTAGTCTTTCTTGGTGAAACTCTTTGTAAGACATCTCAGTTCTCTTTCCTGGCTTCATAGATCCTGATTGGTGAGTGAAACTGAATCTTTTTGTGCGCACAGGGTTATCATTGTTATCATAGAGCCTCTTTGCCCATGGACCATGTAGTAGGGATAGAATGTATAGTAGACTGGATTGAAAGTGGATTAAGCCCAAGATGTAATATGAAATTTGGATTTTTGACTAGTCTCTAATTATGACTCAATAGATCCATACCCTTAAATGAATGAGTTTGTCCTCCCCTTTACTACCAATGTAGTATCCTTTGAAGTCCTTCACAATGAACTCTTTCTGTGATTCAATGTTTGTTTCATCCTTAACTGTTTAAAAAAAAAATTCCACCAGTTAGTGTATCCAGACAATTGGTCTGGACTTGCATGAACTACTTCAGCAGCAATCAGGAAGTACAAAAACTGGTCTAACAATAAAATGGGAGACAGTGGAAAGAGCTGTATTCAGATTTGCAGTTCTCAGTCCTCTTGTATCCTTAATATAAGTGTCATATTCATAATATAACCTAGGATTATTGGCCAAATTGGGCAAAAAAAAATTATGAATCTGAGAATCAGTGAAGACTATGAAGTGAAGGGGAAGAGAAAGTACATTTATTCAACACCTACTAAATGTGCTAGGCACCATGCTCAGCACTTTACAAATATTATCTCATTTGACCCTCACAAAAACCCTTCGAGGTAGGTACCATTATTCTTCCCTTTTTACAATTAAGTGAACTGTGTCAGGCAGAGTTTAAGTGATTTGACAAGGGTTATACAGCTAGTATCTAAGGCTGCATTTGGAGTTATATCTTCCTGATCCCAACTCCAGCATTCTAACCACTGTAACACTCAGCTGCCTCTATGACATGTGTTGCAATTACAGAAACACCTGTTCAAGGTAGCCCCTGTGTTGCTAATCTTCCCTGAGAAAGAAGAAAAAAAATAGCACAGAGAAAAATCTTTCTGACCAAATTCACTGGGTTCTGGAGCCTAGGAGTTTAGAGTAACTTTTATAATATGGCCAAGCGTTGTCAAGTCAACCTTATCTCCAGGACTCCCTAATGCTTTCTGATCAGTCAGGAAGGTCTCACTGTCCCCAGAGCAATCAATTCTCATTCCCACCACCTTACCCTTCTTCATGTGGTTTCTTTCAATTATAATGCCCTCTTTCTTCCCCTCTGACAGGTTAAATATGGCTCATTCTTCTTCTCTTTTTTTTTAATAATTTTTTTATTTTTTTATTTTTAACATGTGTTTTCAAATCTTTGGGTTACAAATTTTCTCCCTTCCTCCCTCCCCACCCACCCTCATTGAAAAGGCAAGCATCTTGATACATGTTATAGATGTACAGTCATGCAAAACACTTCCATAGTCCTGTTGTGAAAAATTAAGTATATTTCCTTCATCCTGTCCTACCCCCCATTTATTCTACTCTCTCTTTTGACCCTGTCCCTCCTCAGAATTGTTTGCTTCTGATTATCCCCTCCCCCTAATCTGCCCTCCCCTTTATCAACTCCCTGCTCTCTTATCCCCTTCTTCCCTTATTTTCCAGTAGGGTAAGATAGATTTCCATACCCCATTGTGTATGTTATTCCCTCCTTAAGCCAAATCCTATGAGAATGAGATTCACTCATTCCCTCTAACCTTCCCCCATTTCCCCTCCAATATAAAAGCCTTTTCTTGTCTGTTTCATTTGAGATAATTTACCTCATTCTACTTTTCCTTTTCTCCTTCTCCCAGTATAATCCTCTCTCATTCCTTAATTTTATTTTCCAGATATCACCCCTTCATCTTCAACTCATCCTGTGCCCTCTATCTATCTATATATACATATAATTTTTTCCCTCCCACTACCCTAATACTGACAAAGGACTCATGAGTTACAAATATCTTTCCCTGCAGGAATGTAAACAGTTCAACCTTAATAAGTCTCTTATGATTTCTCTTTCCTGTTTACCTCTTCCATGTTTCACTTGAGTCTTGTATTTGAAAGTCAAATTTTCTATTCAGCTCTGGTCTTTGCCACAGGAATGCTTGAAAGTCCCCTATTTCATTGAATGATCATTTTTTTATCCTGAAGGATTATACTCAGTTTTGCTGAGTAGGTGATTCTAGGTTGTAGTCCTAACTCCTTTGCCCTCTGCAATATCATATTCCATGCCCTCCGGACCCTTAATTTAGAAGCTGCTAAATCTTGTGTTATCCTGATTGTGTTTCCACAGTACTTGAATTGTTTCCTTCTGACTGCTTGCAATATTTTCTCCTTGACCTGGGAATTCTGGAATTTGGCTACAACATTCCTAGGAGTTTTCCTTTGGGGATCTCTTTCAGGAGGTGATTGGTGGATTCTTTCAATTATTATTTTGCCCTCTGGTTCTGAAATATCAGGGTAGTTTTCCTTGATAATTTCTTGAAAGATGACGTCAAGACTCTTTTTTTGATCATGACTTTCAGATAGTCCAATAATTTTTAAGTTCTCTCTCCTGTATCTATTTTCCAAGTCAGTTGTTTTTCCAATGAGATATTTCCCATTCTCTTCTATTTTTTTCATTCCCTTGTATGAGTGTTACAGTGCCGTGATTTCTCAAATTGTCCCTAGTTTCCAATTTCTCCATTCTCATTTTTAAGGAAGTATTTTCTTCAGTAAGCTTTTGGACTTCCTTTTCCATTTGACCAATTTTGCTTTTTGAGCTCTTCCATGGCCTGGGACCAATTCCTATTTTTCTTGGAGGCTTTGGATGTAGGAGCTTTGGCTTTGTTGTCTTTGTTGTCTTCTTTGTTGTCTTTGTTGTCTTCTTCTGGTTGTATGTCTTGCTCTTCTTTGTCACCAAAGTAAGATAATATAGTCTGACTCTTTTTGTACTGCTTGCTCATGATCTCAGCCAATGTCTTGAGTTATAGACTCTTTGTTAAGGTAGGAGTCTGTTTCCAATGTGGAGAATGTACTGTCCCAAGCTTCAGGGGTTTTATGTAGCTGTTTTCAGAGATACTTCTAAGGTCCTGTAAATTTTCATTTCTTCCAAGGTGCTGTGATCAAGGGCGAGGTGTTTACTCCTTTCCTGGCCTGTACTCTGGTCTATTAGCACTCTTTTCTGTCTTGGAACTGTGAGGAGAGTTTCCTCTCCACAGCCACTACAAGCTCCACCATGCCAGGGCTCCTCCTTGTCCCAGGACTGCCTCCCAGAACTGTGACCCAGACCCAAGCATGGGCAAAGCAAGAGAATCCTGCACCAGCAGAGAGATTCCTGCAATCCCCCTCTAATAGGCCACTCAATTCCCCCTCAGTCTGTGGGCTGGAAGCTCAGGAAGCAGCCGCTGCCCCAAGGAATGGGGCTGGGATCCTGTGCAGCTCCTCTCTCACCACTGCAGTCACAGACTTTTCCCATTGACCTTCTAAGTTATCTTTGGTGTTCCTGGGTTGAGAAGTCTGGAAACCACCACAGTTGTCCGAGATTCATTCCTCTGAGGCCTGCTCCAGGGTCTCTGAGACCTGCATGCCCACGCTGAATTGCGCTCCTCTCCCTGCCCGCACGATATAACTTTCTGATCAACCATCCAGGCTGTCTTTGGCTGGAAATTTGTTTCACTCTGTCTTTTTGTGGGTTCTGCTGCTTTAGAATTTATTTAGAGCCATTTTTATAGGTATTTGGAGGGGTTTAGGGGAGAGTTCAAGCAAGTCACTGCTTTTATATATGGCTCATTCTTCAAGGTATTACTCAGGTCCTATTTCTTTTAGGAAGCCTTCCCCAAACACACCAGCTCACATTAATTCTATATCTTCTTTAAAATCCTGCTATAGTTATTATTTGTATTACTTTGGTTACAGAGTGCTTTGTACTATGTTCTAGTTTTTTGGCATATATGACTTATGCTCCTGAATAGATTGTAAGTGCCCTGAGGACAAGGGTCACACCATATTTCTTTTACTCAGCACATACTGGTCATATAAATAAGAATTAATTTCATTGCCTTAAGGATCTATGATTTTATTGGTGTGAATATTCCCTTTGCTTATTTGAATCATCTTGTGTCATCTAATTAGATTTGCTTCTCAAGTTTCAGTGGGCAAAAAATATTTATCAGTTGGTGGCCTTTTCATGATGTATCTTTTAGTACTTGGCTATGCTAGTCCTCAGATGCTATACTGCCTTGATAACAGAATCCAAAAAGGCTCTGTATTGATTTTGCTTTTCTTCTTCATTAACACCCCAATAATGCTATGGGGCTGTTCTATTGCTGGCTCAATCCAGGCTAAATGTTTTGGCCCTTGATCTCTTTAACATGTTCTAATTCTGCTGAGTAGTTAATGGGATTGTTAAATAACCAAAACTAAAGACAGGAATTTCAGAAACACAACTAAAGAGCAAGGCAGTAAGGAATTCACAGAAACAAGAAAAAAAGAGACTTTTCAAAAATCGATTGGAAGCAGAATGAAAGGTTAGTGATTTTCCTCTCTCTCTTGCTCTCATTCTGAAAACAGAAAGATTAAATAGACTGATTTGAACAGATATGCTTTGAAATACTATAAAGGTTGCCTCTCTTCGTGCTGTATTGATAAACTGCCTGAGAGTATCACTGGCATTTGAGTTTTACAAGCCCAGGAAGGAAAGGAAGGGAATGGACTCCTACCGCCTTCTCCAACCCCACCTCCTTGGCTCTGGGAATTGCTTAAACAATTTCTCAGGGTGCATGTGTGTGGTTTCATGCAGTTGCATGCTGGGTTAAAGGGTTTCATCACTAGCACTCCTCCTAATTCCCACTTCAGAGGAAGGATAGTAGTGGTGAGTGAAAGGCTGAACTTCATTATTGATTACTGCTATATTGTATCAGGAGTGCAACTATCCAGAAATGCTTTATGTTCACACCCCCATTTTCTTAGTGGGGGATTTATAGACCTACTTGGCAAAATGTACTGAGGTAGAGAGGCAACATAATTCTGTGTCTTCAAACAAACAGCCACCCTGCTGCCTCTGATAAGTGTTCCTGGGATGGTGGTGATTGAAATTTAGCACTTAGAGTGCCTTAATTGGCAAACCTGTCTGTTAAGCATATGTCCCCATGTCAGTCCTACCATCTGATGTCCCAATCGGATGCCCAGCACCTAATACATGTTTGCATTTTGCTAAAGGAGTAACTTTAAAAGAAACAAACAAAAAAAGTCAGCAGTCTAGTCTGGCCACTGGAATATTCATGGATGATAGGGAATCCCTGAGCTCTGACTGTCTTTTAATGTTTCTACATTTTTTTAAAGTGTCTTTAATTCAGGGAATCTCTATAGATTGAGAAGTTTGGTGTACTGCTATGAAAGAAGTATTGAAGATTGCCCTGCTCATTCAGATTCCTTCAGTAAATTGAGTTGTGGAGAGTCAGCTGGTTGGTGGAGGCAGCTAGGTGGCTTATAAATAAAGTGCTGGGCCTGGAATGAGGAAAACCTGAGTTTAATTAAGTCTCAGACCCTTACTAACTGTGGTGACTAGGGCCGAGTCACTTAACCTTAATCCACTTAGAGTTCTAAGACCAAGACTGTCATAGCCTAGGGCTGACCAGGTTAGTTCAGGGCTGAAAAGGCTGGTCACTTGCCTTATGTTTGGAATTGGAATGAAATGAGATACTCATAGTCCTCATAGTCTATTGAAGAGTTTACAAAAGGTTTTTTTTAATATCCATGGCCAGGGAAAGACATTCAGAACAGGGAAGGGATGTTCACTTAGGATGTGGTTCATTCAGCTGGCCTGTACTGCTATTGGTCTTCAGTACTCTGACCTAGGAAAGAGCTACTCAAGTCCTGGATGGTTTTTGTTTGTTTGTTTTTGTTTTTGTTATTAACTCAGGCAACCAGGAACCTATGTGAAGGGGCTAGAATCACATTCCCCTTTGAAAGGGTAGGTAGGTTCAATACATTTCAGGGGAAAATTATCTTAACCTGCCAGGGAAGGGTTTTTGGATATTGCCCCCACCACAAATGCAGAACAAATATCTGATGATGTAAGGACCACAGAACACATCTGAAGGCAATGAGTAAGCCCACTGTGTTTTCATTGTCCACTTTGGGCACAATGAACAGCATAGAGGAGTCACTTTGGTGCTGATCTTTGAATTATCCTGGCTTTTGGAGGCTCATTTCCCTTAAATGCTCAGTGTAATTGGAATATCTACTGGCCCTGAGTAGTGAGTACAGTCACAGAAAGCAGTAGGCCTACTGCAAGCTAAAAATGTATTTTGTGTGGTTGAAAGGACTGGGGTTTGGGAAGAAAGAAAAGTTATGGGATCATAGATATAGAGCTGTAGAGGAATTTAGAGGCCGTCGAGTACAACTAACACATTTTACAGATGACAAAAATGAGACTCACTGATATTTGGGTGACTTTCCCAAGGTTGAATAGTCAGTAAGCATCAAAAGTGGGATTAGAATCCAATTCTCTGACTTCTGAGTTGGTATTGTTTCCACTAGAACAAGCTGGTGTGGATTCTACTCTGAAAATAATAACAACAACAACAACAACAACAATAATAATAACATGCCCTGGGAATGAGGTACCAGCTTGTATGTGATAGCAATTTCTATTTCATGGATAACAGGCAAAAACTGGTATCTTCTAATGAGATTATAAACGTCTTGAGGGCAAGAGCTAAGGCTTATGTTTCTTTATATCCCTACAGCAAACTGCTGAGCCCCCAATAGTTGTTTATAAAACAAATAAAAGGAGAGATGAATGGCTAAAGTTACATTGTTGCAGGCACAGTGAGACTAAAAACGGAAATGAAGTGAACTTAATTTAGTTTGCTGGTGAGTTCCAAGCATGCTTTCCCAGGAAATAGGGGCACTTTCTTCATTCTTGTTTGAAGTAGGTGATGAGGTGGGTGAATCTAAGCCCAGGAAAAAGATTCACAGCTGTCTGTTCAGCAAAGCAATGGCCACCATTTTTTTTCTTACCTTTAAGGAGATTACTCAAGGGAGGACCAGGCAAGCTAGAGGCTGAGTCCTCAGGGTTAACATTTATCATCAAAGAAATTTCTTGGTATTAGGTAGCCATGTAGTGTAGTGGGGTGAAAGGCCTGAGTAGTTCAGCTCATGGCCCAGCCAAGACTTTCCACATCAGTTTAGGCAGAAAGCCTTAACAATTCATTCAATTATGTTAAGCGCCCATTAAAGGAATCCTAAGCCTTCCCATGGGCCATTTCAGTTCTATGAGATTGTAATTGTTTGAGACTAAGCATGATTTCTTCTTTTGCCTTCAGGTGATTCTAATTTTGACGAAGCTCTACGACTATAACCTAGGGAGCATCACTGAGAGCTCACTTTGGAGGTAAGTAGATAAATTGCCCTAATAATTACTGAGTTACTTAAACATGAACATTCTGGCTATGTCTCTTATTGAATTTAATTGGATTCTCCCCCACTCCTCTGTTACATTGGAGAAGTTTCACCCTGAATTCCCTTCCTTTCTTTAAGATGGATCAAGCTGTCGTATATCTTGCGTAGGGGAGGTGCTGCAGCCTGTACGTATTTGAGGACTGGATCATTGCCATGTTGTTATTTTCT
Source organism: Vombatus ursinus (assembly GCF_900497805.2). NCBI lineage: Eukaryota > Metazoa > Chordata > Mammalia > Diprotodontia > Vombatidae > Vombatus > Vombatus ursinus. The sequence goes on from NW_020948983.1 coordinate 13,195,314, forward strand.
TGATTTTAGTCTGACTCATACTTCAAAATCATTTATTTCTAAAGTGTTTCCATTTTATTTCCCATGATTCCCTGCTTCTTGGAGGTCCTAACATTGGTGAAACAAGCACCATTAAGCCACCTTTACAGAGAGGTTCACCCATATTTCTGGGCCTGCTAAACAAAACAAAACAATTTTTTAAAAAGTCATTTCTTTAACTCAGAGAGAAGTAGCATGATTTGGTGTCTAGAAATCCTTCCTCGTAACAAGGAAGACAAGTTCAGATTCCACTTATAACACACACTGAACGTATAACCTTGAGCAAGTCACTTAACTTGTCAATGCTTTTGGCAACTCTCTAAGACTATAAGATGCAGAGAACATGCTAATCTGCATTGGTTAGAGGGCTTCCTCCCCCCGGAGTTCTCTCTACCAGTGAAATCAAGGTCCAGTTTCTGTTCTTATCCCATCCTCAACTCATAGTTTGCATTGGGCTCAACCATATTGCCAATGCCATTCCTTGCTCCTCTTCCCTGCTCTGATTTCATAATCTCAATGAACACATTCAGAGTTGCTTTCCACAGTATACACAATACCCAATTAGCATATTAGTTGAAATGAATTACATACACACGCAAACTTAGATAAAAACAAAATAGATTGTTAAATTTTGTTATAGAGGTCGATAACATTTCTTCTCAACTGACTACCCAATTTCCTTCATAACCAAAGAATCTGAGAATTGGAAAGATGAAAAAAAATAATTGCAAAGGACTCTAGAGGTTCTGCCTGTAACTAAAGCATGATTTCCTTTAATGGAAAGCTAACAAATAATCATCCAACCTTTGCCTGAAGACCTCCGGTGGAAGCAAGCAAACCACATTATAATTTGACTTTATGTCTGGCTAGATTCCTCCTAGGCAAAGTAGCTTTAGTGGAGTAAAATGAGCAGTGTATCTTGATCAGAGAACTGGGGTTTGATTTCTGGCTCTTCTCCTTACTACTTGTATGACCTTTAGTGTGTCACCATATCCCTCTAGGGTTACTCCTTCACTTATCAAATGAAAAGATTGTGTTAGATTCTACCGGGTTCTAAATCCTATGATCTATTATGTAATGTGGGAGTTACTGGGCAGAGCAAACATAGGACTTGAAGTTCTTATTCTCATCTATTCTTGCTAGAAGGTATTGGGAATGTTGAATTCATAGGGCCAGTTTTTCAAGACATCAAGGAAGCTGGAAAACTTGCATCTCTGCTATGAGGAAGTTGTGCATATTAATTAGTGTTTTGTGGCATCTCATTGGGGTTTTTAAAAGCTCTGACAGAAGCAATCCAGAAATCTTCTTAGCCCCCCTTTTTTAATGGGTCTGACATTCTTTTTGTGAGAAGGGTGAATAATGGGAGAGCAGCACCATTATTTAAATACATTAAATCATAGTGTTTTTTCATAACTTGAGCTCTGCTTCCTTGATGGATACCAAACATCAAACAAACTCCTATAAAAATGAAAAGAGAAGCCAACCTTTTTTCATCAATGTTCTTGGCCACATAAAGAGAAGCCAGCATGTTGGAAAATGAAAAGATAAGCTGTTCTGTTTCAATGTGTCAGTCTCTTACGACAGTCATTCTCTTTCCTCCGAAAGAATAATAAAAGGAGTTAGGACTTTCTGTCAGTCTGAAACCTCAAATTAAGCCTGTTCTTCTCTCAGCACATACCATGGCAGTTTTCCCCACCTAGGGAAGAATGCTCATTTAAGGTATGCATAAAGCAACAAAAGAAAAAAAATATCCTTAATGCCAACCCCAAAGTTGCCTATTCTCTGCACCAGGACCCAAAGATAGTATTACAAGTGTGGGCTGTACTATAAGTGAGGTTCCTTTGAAGAGTGGTCCCCTAACTTTCGGGTCTGTAGATCCTGAGAGGCTCTGTGGACCCACCTGCTTTCAAACAACTCCTGCCCATCATTATGCATGATGGGAGTGGGGGAAAGGCATCATAGAATTATAAATTTTGAGTGGGATCTTTGAGGTCATTTAATGCAAACCTTCACTTTACATATGGGGAAAGTGAATCACAAGGGGATTGCCTAATGTCACATACAAAATAAATGGTGGAAGTTGAATTTGAACCCAGACATTCTGACTCCAAATCTGGTACTCTTTCCTCTGGACCACATTGACTCCTCAAGTCTTGTGGAAGAGTTGCTCAGAAATGAACCATTACTTTGGCTATGTCATAAAATACTTTGGCCAGAGAAGGAGTAAGAAATATAAGAATAAAGAGTGTTATGAAAATCCAGGGAGGAAAGAGTATCTAGGAGGAAGGAGGGGTCAGTAATGTCAGATGTTGACGAAAGGTCAAATAGGACAGAAAAAACAAAACAAAACAAAAAAAACCCACTGGATTTAGAAATTAGGTTGTTGGTGACATTGGAGAGAGATGGCTATGTTGAGTCATGAGGTTGGAAGGCAGATTGCAAAGGGATTAAATGAACAGAGATATGAGAAAGTGAGGATAGTAAGTGTAGACAACATTTTCTAGGAGGCTATGAAAGGGAGAAGAGATATCGGATAGCTTGAGAGGAGAGTAGGATCAAGTTAAAGGTGTTTTAATTTTTTTTCTTTAGAAATGGATAGATATGGGTTTGTAAACAATAGAGAAGAATCAAATGTATTAGGTAACTGAAAATTAAGGGAAGAGAAGCTATTCAAAGAGTCAAATTCTTGGAAGAGGTAGGAAAGAATAGCATGAAGAGACAAGCAGAAGGGTTGGCATTTGCAAGAAGGACCATCTCTCTCCAGTTCTATCACCTGACACTTCTAGCCCCATTGCTCCAGCCCTTCAACAGGCAAGGCCTCATTGCCAACTGCCTTGGATTTTCAAAAACTTTTCTAAGAGGTCTTCCTGACCTTATTCTTCGCTTCCTCTAAAATCATCTTCACATTACTGTTAGATTTAACTTTTTGTACATAGATAAGAGTCATGGCACTCCAACGCTCTACAGGTTCTCTACTGCCTACCAAATAGTATTCAAAGTTCTATCTGGCATTCAAGGCCCTTCACAATTGGACACAAGTCTACCTTTCTGACCTTGTCTCTTGTAATTTTCCTTCATGTATTCTATACTTCCAAATATAGTGAATTACCGCTCCTATAGATTTATTTCACTTTTCTCTTTCTTTGCTCATGTTGTTCTCTATCATTACAAATGCTACTGTTGGAAAGAATTTGGGCTTCAATTTGCCTAGTGGGAATTGAAACATTTGTCCAGCAGGTTGTTTGTGGTTGTCTGAAACTAAACAAAACAGACATGACTTTTCTTGTTGGATGGGGAATGTTTAACAAACACGTATTTTTTTTCTTTAAATGTAAACCAAGTTTATTTTGCTTTTAAGTAATGTTCTTAAAGTACTGCAGCATGGTAAACGATGTAAATAGTATAAGTCATCGCAAAAGCCAAAGGATTTTTATTTCAATGAGTTATTAAAAAGATGCAGCCTATTCTAACAGGATAAATATTTTTAACTATTTCGCCTCTCATTGAGGAAAACAAAAAGCTGTTGTTGACAAAGTGACAACACATACATGCAAGCAAAAGAACTAACATGTACTTTTAATGGAATTTCTAGCTCAGTCTAAACAACTCAATATATCAGACATGACTGACTTACGTTAATAACAATGTTTTATCAATTAGTCTAAAGATAATTAAACAGATAAGCTTCTCTACAAAGAGAATTGGAGTAGATTATAAGTCATTATTTCTCCTAAGGCATTGTTTGATTTTCTTGACATGAGATCATATGGGCTTGCTGTTCTATGCACTGAAGCCAAGAATGAAAACAAAAGGAGAAACCAAGAGAGTTCAATAATAATTCACATTTACATATCATTATAAAGTTTCCCTCCCCAGGGTATCTTTATTTTATTTCTTTATTTTCACTTCCAAATTCTCTCTCTCTCCATCTATCCGTTCCACCACCTATTGAGAAGGCAAGAAATATGACCTCCATTGTACACATGAGGTCATGCAAAACATATTTCCACATTAGTCATGTTGGGGGAAAAAAAGCAAGAAAAATGAAGTGGAAAAAAAAAGCTTCAATCTGCACTCAAAGTTCATCAGTTTCCCTCTAGAAGTGGATAACATTTTTCATCATGAATTCTTTACAATTGTCTTGGATCACTGTATTGATTAGAATAGCTAAGTTTTCACAGTCTATCATCATTACATTATCACTGTTACTGTGTCCAGTGTTCCCCTAGTTCTGTTCACTTCACTTTGCATTGGTCCATATATGTCTTTCCAGGTTTTTCTGAAACCATTCCATCCTTGTTATTTTTTATAGCACAATAGTATTCCATCACAATCATATATCATAATTTGTTTAGCCATTCCCCAACTGGTGGGCATCCCTTCAGATTCCAATTCTTTGACACCACAAAAGAGCTGCTATAAATATTATTACACATATGAGTCATTTTCCTTTTTCTTAGGTATCTTTGGGATATAGAACTAGTAGTGGTATTGCTAGATCAAAGAACATTCACAGTTTTATAGCCCTTTAGGCATAGTTCCAAATTGTTCTCTAGAATAGTTGGACCAGTTTATAAGTCCACCAATAGTGTATTAGTGTGCCAATTTTTCCATATCCCCTCCAGTATTTATCATTTTCCTTTTCTATCATTTTAGCCAATCTGATGGGTATGAGGTCATACCTCTGAGTTGTTTTAATTTGAATTTCTCTTATTAGTGATTTAGAACATTATTTTTCATATTATTATTGATAGCTTGGATTTCTTCTTCTGAAAACAGCCTGCTCATATCCTTTAATCATTTATCAATTGGAGAATAGCTCTTATCTTAATAAATTTTGCTCAATTCTCTATATATTTGAGAAATAAAAACCTTTATCAGAGGAACTTGCTGTAACACTATGAAATTTTACAAAATGTACTCTATATTATCTCATTTCATCCTTATATCAATCTTCAATCTTAGGAAACTATTGCCAAATATATATGTAAGTGTATATGTCTATATATGTATTTGTAAATGTATATATACATACATGTATACACATACACACATATAGCTAAACATATACACGTGTATATATTCTTTGTACGTAGTTGTTTACAAGTTGTCTCCTTTATTGGATTGTAAACTACTTGAGAGCAGAGACTGAATTGTTTCATTTCATTTTGTTTGTTTTTGCCTTTCTTTGTATCCCCAACACTTAATACAGTCCCTGGCACGTAATAGGTGCTTAATAAATGATAGTTGATTGATTGACCAACCCTGTGAGAGACATGCTATTATTATCCACATTTTCCCAATGAGGACATTGAAGAGTGATTAAATGGCTTTCTAAGTCTCCCAAAGCTTGTCAATATCTGAGCAGAATTCAGACCAAGTCCTATCCTTTATACCTTATTACTTGAAAGATGTGGCCTATCAATAGTCAAGCTCAAAAAGTGTGCTATGTTTTAAGAAATAGAGTGGTGGATCAGTGGAACAGATTAGGTCCCCAAGACACAGTAGTCAATGACTTTAGTAATCTACTGTTTGATAAACCCAAAGACTCCAGTTTCTGGGATAAGAACTCATAATTTGACAAAAAAACTGCTGGGAAAACTGGAAAAGAGATTGGCAGAAACTACATAGACCAAAATCTTATACCCTATACCAAAATAAAGTCAAAATGAGTATGCAATTTAGATATAAAGGCTGATACTGTAAGTAAACTGGGAGAGCAAGGAATAGTTTACCTGTCAGATTTATGGTGAACAGAAGAATTTATGACCAAACAAGAGGTAGAGAACATTGTGAAATGCAAAATGGATAATTTTGATTATATTACATTGAAAGGTTTTCCACAAACAAAGTCAATGCAACCAATATTAGGAGGGAAGTAGAAAACTGGGAAAGAATTTTTACAACCAGTGTTTCTGACAAATGCCTCATTTCTAAAATATGTAGAGAACTAAGTCAAATTTGTAAGAATACAAGTCATTCCCCAACTGATAAATGGTCAAAGGATATGAACAGGCAGTTTTCAGATGAAGAAATTAAAGCTGTCTATAGTCATATAAAAATGCTCTAAATCACTATTAATTAGAGAAATGCAAATCAAAACAATTCTGAGGTACTACATCATAACTATCAGGTTGGCTAATATGGCAAACCAGGAAAATGATAAATGTTAGAAAAGATGTGGGAAAGTTGGAATACTAATACATTGTCGATGGAGTTGTGAACTGATCTAACCATTTTGGAGAGCAATTTGGAACTATGCCCAAAGGGCTATAAAAATGTGCATACCCTTTGTCCCAGCAATAGCACTGCTAGGGCTGTATCCCAAAGAGATCATAAAAATTGTAAAAGGACTCACATGTACAAAAATATTTATAGCAGCTCTTTCTGTGGTGGCAAAGAACTGGAAATTGAGGGGATGCCCATCAATTGGGGAATGGCTGAACAAGTTGTGATATATGAATGTTATGGAATACTATTGTGCTATAAGAAATGATGAGCAAGCTGACTTCAGAAAAACCTGGAAAGACTTGTATGGACTGATGCTGAGTGAAATGAGCAGAACCAGGAGAATATTGTAAACAGTAACAGCCTTGTGCGATGACTAACTTTGATAGACTTAGCTCTTCTCAGCAATGCAAGGATCTAAGACATCTCCAAAAGTCTCATGATGGAAAATGCTATCCACATTCAGAGAAAGAACTATGGAATTTGAATGCAGATTGAAGCATACTATTTGTTCTTTTTTTTCCTTTTGTTTTGTTTTGTTTCTTCTTTCTTGTGGTTCTTCCTGTTGGTTCTAATTCTTTACAACATGACTAATGTGAAAATACGTTTAATAGGAATGTATGTATAGAGCCTATATCAGATTGCTTGACATCTTGGGGAGGGTGGCAGGGAGAGGGTGAGAAAATTTAGAACTTAAAAGCTTATGGAAGTGAATATTGAAAACTAAATAAATATTAAAAAAAAAGAAAGAGTGCTGTATTCATTGCAAGAGCAAAGATACTGAGTTGAAAATTGGCCTGACAGAAGGCTAGATATAGGAAGAAAGCACTTTTGCTACCTTCAAGAAGAGTTAATATCCTCTGTTTCTCCCTAGTGTCCTTACCATTCCTAGTCTACTTATGGTACATGAAGGAGAGTCTGACATTACTAGCACCTGTATTCTTGGTTGGTCATTGGTACCACTCTCCTTCCTTTTCAAGGTTCAGACAGAATTGTACCTCTACTTTCTGTCTTTGTGAGATTAGATGGCCATTGGTTCCATTTTAGGAAAGCCGTCTCCTTTTAAGAGGCAGACTAGTTTTCACTCAAGAAACCTTTTCCTGTCCACAGCAAAAAGTTGCCCTTTCAACTCAGTCACATTATTGCCCCATTTCCCACACCTGTAGTTTCAACTAGATCTTGGACAAGAGGGCATATTGTTTTGCCATCCTACCTATACTTCATGAGATGGAAGATGATAAGGTATAAGTAATTATAACAGTTGTAGCCTTTAAATGCCTTTATCTTTTGAATTTTTACCTCTTCTTTAAAACTCAAGATACCATTAAAAGATCTCCAGTGACTCCCTATTACCTCTAGTCAGCCTGGCATTTACTGCCATCTACAATCTGACTTCCACCTCCTTTCCAGGCTTATTTCATACAAGTCCCCTTTACCCATTTTCTATTCTAATTAAACTGTCTTGCTAGCTGTTTCCTGTGTATGACATTCATCTCCCACCTCCCTGCCTTTACACAGTTTGCACACCACACCTAGAATGTGCTTCTTTCTTTGCCTTCCAACTCCTAGAAACCATGAGTTTCTTCAAAGTACAGGTCAACTGCTGTCTTTGATCTAAGACCTTCCTGATTCCCACTAATTAGCAATGTCTTCCTCTTCAAATTACTTCTGGTTGCTTTGTATGTAATTTGCATTTGCTTACTTTGTGTACGTATGGTATTATCCTCTGTAGAATATAAGCTCCCTGAGATCTAGCACTACATTGATTTTTCATCCTATTTTCAGTGCCCAGCATAAAACCTTACACATACTGGGTGCCAAATTAATTTTTGTTTTTGAATTTAAACAGATTTGTTGTTGAATGCAAATTCCACATCTTCCAGGCTACACTCCAGGTTCACCACAATTTGTAATGATCTTTTCCCTCTTTAACCTCACATTGCATTTTGCTTTCATCTTTCTTTGGCACATATGCATTATTTGCCTTAGTTATTTGTTCAGATGTCAGATGGGTCTAGTAGTCTCCACAAAAACTGAGAATGAATTTTATCTAAATGCTTTATCTCTCCTGGTGCTCAGCATAGTGCTATACATACAGTAAACACTTAATAATTGTTTATTTAATTAAAATTTTTTTTGGACTTAAATAGCCAGGAATTTTCCATCAACCCACTAGACTCATCTAACAAAGAACAGTTAACTGTTGACCTGCGGATATGAGGTCCTTGGACAGACTGAGAGATTTGAGAGAATGTGAGAGACAGACAATTGGCAGTATGGAGGTCCTATTAGGCTTTGGGCCTCCGTGGATCATTCAATTCTGGATGACACATCAAAATGTCCCCTATTCAATTAATGAGCTTCCTTCTAGCATGGAGTCTGACATTGATTAGGTCTTAATCTGAGAGCATGTTGTTGACATTGTTTTGTTGGTGTTGTCATTTGGGATTCAGACCAGGAAAAAAATGAATGGAGAAAATAAAGATAATCTGACATAGACCAATTAGCTGGGCTTTTTTACCCCCTACATTCAGAGATAACTTCCTCATCACAAAGTGGATGAAGCTTTGAGAGTTGGTAGAAAATGGTAGTTTGATTATATTGAAGCAAGATAAGCTTAAAGGTTGAGATAAATAAAATGTCAAAATCCAAATACACTATCTCTGAGAAGAAATATATTCATCTTCCTTCTCTTTCCTCTTTCTGGGCTGTACCAGGGCAATCAGAACTCTGCTGAGAGGTGCTTAGCTGGTGAGAAAGCCCTGGGCAATTCTTTAAGGAGATTGGAATTGTATTGTCTTAAAGGGACACACACTGCCATTGCCTTCCAGCCTTAACAGATGTTACTCTCTCTTAGAATTTAATGTTCTTTTCATAACCATGTAAATAAGGTCTTTATTAGGACTCCCCCAAATACATGTGCCTTCACTCCTTCCCCTAAATCTCCAGAAGGATTCTTTTGGGACAATGTGGCATAATATTAGAATAGGGAGAATAGAAGTCAGGTTTACTTTTTTTTTTTTGTCTACTCTAGAGGGTCTTGTTAAACAACCTTGGGAAGGTCATTTGCTTATCTTTGTGTATTCTGAATAGGACGAAGATCCAGATTTTCTCTCAAGGGTTTCATTACCATAAAGTGCTTTGAGATCCTGTGGTGGGTAGAATGCTCTGTGGTGGTCCAGTAACATTCTCTCTGCTCCCTAGAAAGCAGCCAGATGTTCATGCTGTCTCTGACAGAGGGAAGCTGACTTATATGTATATAGCAGGATTCACACCTTAGCTTGACAGTCCCATAGGTAATTCCACCTTCACTCTCTCTGCCTCTTCTTTCCTGCTGCAGAGATATGCAGAGGTGAGGAAAGAGGAGGGGGTACTGAAGAGAAAGGGGAGTTTGTACATGCTTCCAAGGACACTGCAATAAAAACCCAATGTTCAGTAAACTCTAAAAATAGGTATACTTTAGACAAGAATGTTTGCCCTGGGAAAACATACCCAAAAAGCATGTAGTGAGTTTTTTTAATATACTATAAATAAATTTCTTTCTTTCACACTATTCCATAAGGAGGACACCATTATGCCCATAACTCGTAAGCTCCCTGAATGGGGGTACCATGCCTTCATCTTCATCTTCATCTTCATCACTTATTCCTCACAGCATGTAGCAGAGTTCCTTCTAATCAACAGTCAATCTTTGTTGAGTTGGTTTGCCACATTTTTGAGGAAACTGAGGCTAAAGAGGTTAAATGACTTGCTTGTGATCACAAAGTAGATGTCTGGAGCTGGATCTGAAGTTAGGTCTTCAGTATTCTTATCTGCTGTGCCTCCTAGCTACTTCTAAAATATAGCCTGTTGAGTCTACTGGTGTTCCTGGGAAGAAAAATGGTAATAATAATGAATGTAAAAGCTCACAATTATGTGATAAAGTTAACAGAGAACTTTTCCCCAGAAAACCTCAGAAAAAAGAGAGTTCAAGCGTTATTATTATTATTTTTGAGATAAGTACGGATGTTCAATGACTTAGGATCATCCTGACTTAGAGGAAATCATCTTAGAAGTAATATTTTCCAACCTTATTGTTTTAAATTAGGTTTTATTTTTATTCTGAACTTAAATATTGAATAGAACAGGCCTTTACTTACACATAATAAAACAGAAAAAAAGAGGATTGTGCAGGTTACTATTATGTACAGTTTATTTTTCTTTGTAAGCATATAATAAGTACAACCTATAGCTTTCAAAGCTCTTTGCCTTGTCTGGCCTTCTTTCTGATCTTTTTCCACCATTAAAAAAAATTCCACAATGACTCATTTTCTTACTTCTTTTTTCTCTCCCTATCCCTCCTTGCCTCTCCCCCCACATTAGAAAAAAAAAGTAAAAAACAAAACTATCATAACAAATGTACAGTCCAGCAAAACAAATCCCCATATTTACTGTGTGAAAAATCTAGTTCTTATCCTACATCTTAAGCACATCATGTCTCTGTCAAGAGGTGAATAATGAGCTTTGTCAGTCCTCAGGAATCATGGCCAAACTCCCTAATTTTGTAGATGATGGAACTGAGGCTGCTCATAGACATATGTGACTGTCTAGCCAAATGTCATACAGGTAGCAAGTGGTAGAGAGGTGATTTGAATCCAAGCCTTTGCCTTGAAATTCTTCTGGGCAGTCTGGATTCAAACATTGATCTCTGAAGTCTAAGCATGGCAGTTTCCATCATGCCACTCAAAAGTAGGGTATTTTCCAGCACTGAGAAGCCTAAAGCATCAAGTCAGAGACTCCAGGCTTGTCCATTGAGACTGAGGGCGATATTTTCCAGAACCTCAGGAAAAGAACTTCTATTTTGACTAATTTTTTTTTACATAGCCAGCAGGACACTACTTATTAAGAACTTGCTCAGCTGCCTCCCCAGAGAGATTATATACCGTGCTGAAATTACCCTGGGGGTCTGGACTGGAACTCTGCCCCGTCTACACAGCTTCCTTTTTAATCAGCATAACCGAATAGTAAGGATAACACTACAACAAATGAAGACTTACTAGCTGTGTGACCCTGGGCAAGTCACTTAATCCTGTTTGCCTCAGTTCTTCATCTGTAAAATGAGCTGGAGAATGAAATAGTAAACCACTCCAGTATCTTTGCCAAGAAAGCCTCCAAAATGGGATCCTTACTGAAATGACTCAGTAACAACAACAACAGGCAATGTGCCAGGCACGACTGTGCTAAGCACTTTACAAATAGTATTTCATTTAATCCTCACAGCAACCTTGGGAGCTAGGTGCTATTTTCCCTATTTTATAGTTGAGGGAACTGAGTCTAATGAGATTCAATGACTGTTCATTGTTATACAGCTAGTAATTATCTGAGGCTGAATTTGAATTCCAGTTCGTGAGTCCTGGGCCAATACTCTAGTGCTCCACTTAGCTGCCTCTAATATTTATATCTATATCTATACACATATATCTGCTTATATATGTGTATATGTTCATATATGTGTATAAATGCATATTTATGTATATACACATATATAGGCATCTATATACTTTGTCCTTCCCTATTAAAATATAAATCCAGTCTTATGTCTGCAATATCTAGCAGAGTCTGGCATATAGTAGGTACTTCATAAATGCACATAAAGTAACTGAACCATAGTACGTGTTAAAATGCTTTTTTCATTCATTTATTCATATTCCCATAGAGGTTATGTATCAGATAGAATCATAGACAGTGCTTGAAGGGACCTTTGAAATCAACTAGTCCAATTCTCTTGATTCACATTTGAGGAAACTGAGGACCAGAGAGATTAAGGGACTTGACTAAAATTATACAGGTAGTAAACAACAAAGTCAGGATATGAACCCAGATTCTTTAGTGTCAAATTCAGTTCTCTTCCCACTTCACCACAGAAAGAAGCCTTTCCACAAGCCACTTTTCTAAGGGAAGTTTTATTTTCCCACATCTGCATAATCAATTCATCAGCAAGCATCTATAAGTGCCAGTTCAGTGGCAATGTGCCAAGCTCTGGAGTACCCAGACAAAACTATTAAGCCCCTGTCCTAAAGGAGACTACATTCTATTGAAGTTAAAGCCTCAGAAAGTCCCTGTGCTACCATATTAAACTCTGACCTGTGATCTAAATGCCAGAGAATTGGGCTAATTACCATTAAGTTGAGCATTTCCTGTGGGAAGAGTCATGTACCAGGTATGGTGGTTCAATTAACACAAAGTAAAGGAATATAACATAAAACACTGGGAGTATAGCTAGACTGGCATGCAGTGTGACTTGCTCAGTTGGCACAGATGAGTGGAGTTAATCAGAGAAGGTTTTGTTAAGGCAGGGCTAGATAAATCCTGGGCACCAGGTTGCCATGGCACCTAGTAATTTTCTTTGGCCCAAAACTATAGAGATGTGTTCTCTTTGTCCCACTCATGAGGCTGCTCATTTCACTATCATGAGTTCTTTATGAAGTCTTCATCACTGGACAGCAGCATAATTGGGGTTAGGGGAGCAGAGGTAGCCCTCTTACCTCTCTGGGTTTTAAGCTGCCACTGTGCCTGCTTCATATGTCTTGGTGCCTATGTCCTGAAAGCCTGAGGAGAGGAGATGAAAAGAAAGGAAAGGAAAGGAGAGGAAAAGACTTGTTGTCATAGAGTGGTGGTGGTGAGTGGGAGTTATCCATCAAACCTTTTGCAGTCCACTTAGGTGACCCAGGAAGTACTCTTGTCAATCAGCAAGCATTTATCAAGTACCTATTGCATCCCTGACACTGTGGTAAGTACATATGTACTCAGCTCCTACTTGGAGCTTTTACAAAGCACCCTTTGTACAGATCCTTCTGTAGACTTTTGGTGACCCTGATTGAGGTCTAGATCTGAGGTTGGAAACCAAAGGTCTCTAGAACAACCTGCCATTTCTGGCCCTGTGGTGTTTCTTTCCTTGGGATCTAAAAAGCGTCTATAGTGCCTATACTTGGAGATGGGTTCTTTTATCCAATCTACATGTTGGGCCCAGATGCTGGAGGTGTAGAAGAAGCTGTTCTTTCATTTATATGTGGAATTAATGAATCTGCTCTCAGTTACTTCACCCACTCACCCTCAATATCAAGAGATTTTAGTCTGACTCACCTCCTTGATTTCGGGGAAGACTAAATTGCCTTGTTTGTTTTGGCTATATGTGAATCGTTTACCCTGGAAATTCATTTATACCAGGCTGGAAGACTTGTTCTTCAGCATGGAGGCAGAGGATTAGATGATTTCATGATCTCATGAGATGCCTTCAGTGATTCTGCAATTTCCTGAACAACTTTGTTTAACCACTTCTGCCTCTCCCCACCAACCATCCACTCACAACTTGCTTCGCCATCTTCCTTCCTTATTTTTCTAGCATAGTTTTGGGACCATCTGATTTCTCTCTAGTCAGAAATGAAGTTTTCAGTCTAGCTGCATGACTTTCTGGGAAATGTATCTCCAACAAACAGAATTCTTTCTTCCCGAGCTCAGAGATATTGAGAGACTCTTGTGGGCAATGTGCAAAGAGACATAAAGTTGGAATGTGATGCTGTTCATGTGGTGTATAAGAGAGAGGAACAAGAGTAATGGAGTAAAGAGGGGCAGTCAGTTGTTGTTGGTGTTGAGCAAAATGAGGCTTCACCATGGCAGCTGGTGACTTTGGCCACTAAAGAAGACTAGAGAGAGTGTGGGGCTTCTCTGACCCATGATGAACTTTCCTCTGACCAAGAATTCAGGAAAATGATGACATGTCTTTTCTAAAGATTCTGTCTAACTGATAATAATAGGATGGATATCTATATCCATCCAAAGATTTTTTTCATTCTTTAAATTTTTTACTTGCTATTTTAATTAGTATTTCAAAGTTAGTTTATCCTGGCTGTAAAATAATGAATAATCAGAACTGCTTTTGATTTAGTTATTTTATCATTTGAGAAAGGAACTGGGGAAAAGAGTGATGGACAGTCATTGGTATTGGCATTTATACAGAGAAAGACATTTGTACTCCATTTAAAATGGTAGAATTCTATAAAACCAACAGCAAACCATCAATACTACCTCTAACACCACCTCCCCTTAGACCACAATGGAAATAGAACAGGACCTTGAGCCCAAGATCCCCAGAAATAGCAGCATCTTCAGACTAACAACCCTGCTTCCAACTTTGCCATCATCAAGGAGAGCAATCCCTGTAGAGAAGGGGCCATCCATTCTTTCCAACTATCAAACTGCCCATCAACTGGGCAGCCGAGCTTGCTTAGCTGAAGCAACATAGATTCAGAGGAAGGCAAAGATGTTATGTTCTAAATAAATCAAACCTCCACCATCATCTTGATTAGCACCTTCCCTCAGATCATAGTGGAGATAGCCCAGGACCATGAGCCCAGGAACTCTGAAAATAACAGAAATCTCTCCCCCTCAGGCCACTAGTCCTGCTTTCAGCCCTTTTCTCACAGTCGTCACTGAGGAAAGCAACTCCTTTGGAGAAATAACCTGCCATCCTTGGCTTCTCCAACACCAGCCACTGACTGTCATCTATAGTCAGGTTAGTCCAAGAGCCAATGGAATGATCACACCTCCCAGAACACTATCCCCTCTTCTGACCTAGCTTCCATAGCCATTGACCATAGGAGCTACTTCTGTGGACAAATGGACAGCCATCCCCACCAAGTGTCATTCACAGACAGAGGGAGCAAGCCAACTTAATTAAAGTAAATAGGCACCCCAAATGGAGCTGGAGGAAAATCATAAAATAAAACTATTTTGTTCCACTAAATTATGTGCTACATAATCTCAACTGAGCTTTCAGTGCATCATAGAAATCTTTTTTATACATCCCTAATCAATTTACTCTCCCACTCACCACAGTGGTTATTTCAAACCTTTTGTCCGTCTTCAAACCTCCCATGGAGCTCTCTTCCAGCACTCCACCCTCCTCACTATCTCATATCTGGACTATTGCAATTGCTTTCTGATTAATCTCCTTGCCTCAAGTCTTTTCCCCTTTCAATCTATCCTCCATTCAGCAGACAAAGTGATTTCCCCAAATTCTGCCCCCTACTCCTTGAATTCCAGTAGCTCCCTATTACCTCCATGATTAAATATGAAATTTGTTTGGCTTTTAAGTTCTTTTTTTCACAGCATAGCCCCTCCCTATCTTCTTATATTTTCTTCCCCTTCACCTATTCTATGATTCAGTAACTCTGGCCTTCTTGTCATTCCTCTCACATGATACCCCATCTTACTCTATCTTTTTACTGGCTGACTCCCATGCAGAGAGCAGGGACTGTTTTTTGGCTTTCTTTGTAGCCCACTCAGTATCTAGCACTGTGTCTGGCATATATTAGGAGTTTAATAAATGCTTACTAACTGATTGATTCTTTGTAGAGATAGAGTCAAGTGTGGTTAACTAGGGAACAGGAACTTCCCAGTGAATGGGGAGAATAGCAATGTTTGGACCCACTGGCAGTTTCCACATTCTAAGGGGAGGGGTCAGAGAAGCAAGTGACTACCCCTTCCTTTAATTTCAAATTTTACAAAGTGTACAATTCCATCTCTTGAAATTCAGAGCGCAGCTCAAGGCCCATCTCCTACATGAGAGCTTTGCAGATCTCCTCAATTGTTAATCATCTCCCTTCTAAAAATTAAAAAAAAAATCACTTTCTATACATTTTACATTTTATTATTTGTGAACTTGTTGTTTTCCTCCAGAAGTAGGGAATATATTTTCCTTTTGTCTTTCTAGCCCCAGTGCCAGGCACAGTATCTGGCACAGAATAATTACTTAGTATTTTTTTTTTGTTGTTGTTGCTGAATTGAGTTGGATAAACCCTTTAAGATTCACTGTCCTTCAGAAATATTCCTTTGGATATGTGATTATTCCTTATTCCATTCATGGTGTTATCTGGGCCCTTAACTTTCTCTATTCTTTTTCCTAATGCCCCCAACCCTTTTAGACATTTAACTGTATGTTATTCAAAAGGAAGGCAGGGATGAGATAAATGAGAGAGTCAAATGTGTCCTTTTTGTTACTTACGAAAGCTGCTCTGGTGAAAGGTTTGCTGAGTGAGAAAACTGACAATGATTGGCTCTAATGAGGTCCAGAGCTATCTGTGGATTGCATTTTTCTCTGATGTCCCCATCTGATCTCATTAAAGGTAAATGAAGGCTAACAGAAGGTAATGTATAAAGATGGCAGAACATGGTCTAATATACTGTCATTTTACACAAAAGAAATAATAAATATTGATCCAAATCACCACATGTAGATTCTCATAAAAAAACTATAAGCTACCAGAGCTGGAATGGATTTATAAATTATATAATGTAAACCCCCCTCATCTTATATTAGGAGTAAACATTGATAAGTTGCCTTTTCTGACTTTAAGCTTCTGTCAGTGCTGGGAGATGTGTCAAGAAGAGTATAAATGAATCCCCATCATGTTCCCCTATCTTATCTCCTCACTGGCTGCTCATGGGAATTGGCAAAGTGCTAATGTGATGACTGACTTGTTGAATTCCCATTCCTTCACCCTTGTTCCTCACAGTGTAACAGCAGGAGGGAATAGTTTTAGTTCAGCATAGGTAGACTCAATGAACCTTTCTAAAATCAATTCTATGAGACAAGGCATTTAGCCTCTCTTGGCCTCAGTTTCTTCATCAGTGAAATGAGAGAGTTGGACTAAATGGCCTTTAAGTTCCTTTCTGGCCCTAATTCTATGATCCTTTGAATCAAAGGAAGTTAAATGAGAGGGAGTTGGGAGCAGTGTTGTGTCTGGGATTCACAGATTAGAGTTTTCTTAACCCTCAGCGTCCAAGGACAAGGGATAGAAAAACAGTATTACTGGAAAACCTTTGCAAAATCTTTTTTTTTTAAATTTCAGGTGAAGTTTCTGAAATACTGTTTGTCCATAGATCAAGCTGATGTGCTTTTCCTGTCACCTCCCACTTTCCAAAGGGAAATGGCGGCTGGAGAGTTATTCCTCAGCATGGCATTATTTCTTTCTTCCTCCTGCTGGGATGTATTAGCAAGGTCATCACCTGTGCTTTTTTGGCATCAAAAGGTCTGTGATTGCAGAAGATTATGACTTTTTTAGCTTGCAGAAACAGAAGATGCAATCAATTCATGAAACACAAATGCATTTTTTTTTCTTTCAAAAAATGTGTATTTATTTCTGCCAGCAGTTTGGAGGCAGGACTTGAAAGAGCTGTTTGAAAAGAATTTATCTATGAATGTCCTGTTTCATTTCCCCTTGCAGCCAAGAGCATTTGAGTTTGACCAATGTGAACTTAGATCTAACTTTCTATATTTGAAACAAATGGAATTTTGCAAAAATCTCACCCCCAACCCTCAACCAACAAACCACCTTAGGAAACAGTGAAATTACAGTCTTCTAACAAGCATTTTGCACATCCTTTGAATTTTTCCAAAACACAAAGCAAAATGGCTTATATGTTTGTGACTAAATTCCATATATTACATTTAACTAGAAGGAAAATTGTGTCTTAGGAATCTATAGAAAATAGTGTGTTAGTGCTATTAAGAAATCAATCAACAAGTATTTATTAAGCACCTGCTGTGTCCCAGGAGCAGTTATTGTCACCACAGTCACAAGTTCAAAGATGGAAACAATCCCTGCCCCAATGGAGCTTATGTTCTAGTGGAGGAGACAAGTACATATAAAAATATGTACTGTATAAATTTGTTAATAAATACAAATACATAGACACAGCTAGGTGACACAGTAGATAGAATGCTGGACCTGGAGTCAGGAAGACATTTTCCTGAGTACAAATCTAGCTTCAGACACTTAGTAGCTGTGTGGGTTCTGTGACCTGGTCAGGTCACTTTACCCTATTTGCCTCAGTTTCCTCATCTGAAAATGAGCTAGAGAAAGAAATGGCAAACCACTCTAGTATCTCTGCAAAGAACACTCCAAATGGGATCACAAAGAGTCGTATAAGACTGAAAACAATTGAACAACATCAAGAAATGTATAGAAAAGAATGAAGTATTAGAAGTTGGGGGAGGGGATCAGGAATTGCTTCATGAAGAAAAGATGCCTGAGATTGATTTTGAAACAAATTGAAGGACTTTTTTTTGAACTTCTGCAATGAGGTTTGAAGGTAAGGAGGGAATTTATTCCAAGAATAGGAGGTGGCCAGTACAAAAGTACAGAGATAAGAGATTGAGTGTTTCTGTGTGCAAAACAGAAGGCTAGTTTGGCTGGATTTCAGAGTGTTGGATCACAAGTAATATAGAATGAGGTTGGAAAGGCAGGTAGAGATTAAGTTGTATAGAGATTTAAAGCTAAATAAAAGAGTTTATATTTCATCCTAGAGATAAAAAGAAGTCACTGGAGTTGGTTATGTAGTCACATCATGAGACACGAAGTTAACAAAATTTCTTTGGTAGCAAAGAGTAGAATGGACTGAGAAACTTGAGGCAGAGAGACCATAAAAACTGGAAGGGTGGTAATACCTTCAACCAAAGTAGGGATGATAAAAGGTATATATATATACACATACATATATATATACATACATATATATACACATATATATGTATGTGTATATATATGTATATATATATAATTACTTAGTATTTTTTGTTGTTGTTGTTGAATTGAGTTGGATAAACCCTTTAAGATTCACTGTCCTTCAGAAATGTTCCTGCATAGGTGGACTCAATGAACCTTTCTAAAATCAATTCTATGAGACAAGGCATTTAGCCTCTCTTGGCCTCAGTTTCTTCATCAGTGAAATGAGAGAGTTGGACTAAATGGCCTTTAAGTTCCTTTCTGGCCCTAATTCTATGATCCTTTGAATCAAAGGAAGTTAAATGAGAGGGAGTTGGGAGCAGTGTTGTGTCTGGGATTCACAGATTAGAAAAAATAATGCCATGCTGAGGAATAACTCTTTCTGTGTATACATACATATATATATACACACACACACACACATATATATATAATATATATATATATATATACAGAGATGAGAGAGAAAGTTCAGTTTTAGATATGTTGAGTTATGATACCTCCAGAACATCCAGTTTGAAATGTTCAACCAACAGACAATCAGTGAAATGAAATTAAAACTCCAGGGAGAATGGGGCTAACTATGTAGATTTGGGAGTCATCTACATAGAGATGATAGTAGAATCCATGGGAGCAGATGAGGCATTAAGAGTATAGGGGAAAAGAATGGAGAACTCAAGACAGAATCTTGGGGGATACCTTCAGCTAAAGAAGAAATTAGAAAATTCTCTTATCTAACCCCCTCGTTTTACCTAGCAGAAAAAAAAATAAAAATAAAAATCTAACGCAAAGTGGGGAAGTTATCCAAAGTCTTAGAACAAATTAATGGTATGGCTGAACCATCCAACTTGGTTTTGGCTCTCAATTTAGTATAGCACCATCTCTTTCACTTTGCTTTGACAACCCTATTTCCTCTCTAACACTCTCATTTTCACCTCCTCCAATCTTTCATTGGGCTTTTGCCTTTCTTTGTATCCCTAGAGCATGGTGTCTGCACATAATAAGTGCCCAATAAATGAACATTAATTTTCAGCTTGAAAATGTAAATTTCTGATCCTCTTATTTTTAATCCCTAAGATTTGTGACTCAATTTTGCTCTTTTTTTCTCTCATATTCTCTTACCCTCTTAATAGCTCTTCCCTAGTTTCATCATGACACCTAATAGCATTTGGTTCAGCTCATTGGAAGGTAGGGAAAAAATGGAAGAGTAGACTGAATAGTTTGACCAGTGCCTAACACAGAGCCTTGCACATAGTAGATGCTAAATAATTAGTTGTTGATTGATTCAGTTGGACCCACCCTACCTCAAATTCTTGCACATCATCACAATTCATGTGTGCCCTGGGTCTTAGTGCTTTATTAACTTATTTGATTCTCTAGAATTCATAGCTTTGCTATTTTATGGGCTTAGAAAGAATTAGCACTGTTCTGCCCAAGGATTTCAGATCCTTGGGAAAACATCCTTGCAAGACAGGCAGGGATTCATTATGAAGCATTGTGTTCTACTGAAGATACCTCTGTACAAGTGAGTGAGGCAAAAATTTGGTTCTTGTCCATAGGGCATCCTAATATATCTTGATCTTTGAGACTAAATTCCTAGATAATTGAAAATGAAGAATGTTGAGCTCAACAAAGGATAGAGTGACAAAATTTGAGAATTGGATGGTATATCTGCAGTTACCTGAACCAACCCATACAACAGAAGAGTTCCTACAATATTATACCCTACAAATAATTGTCTAGCTTCTGCATGAAGATCTCCAAGGAACAATAGCCCCTTACCCCCTTAGGAAGAGCATCCTAGTTTGGGACAACTCAAATTGTTAGGACTGTATTTTTTTTTCCTGGCATTGAGCCTAAAGTTGCCTCTTTGCAACTTCTATCCATTGCTCCTGCTTCTTCCCTCTAGATCAAATAGAACAAATCTAATCTCTTCTCTACATCACAGCCCTTTGAATACTTGAAGATAACTATAACGTTTCTCCTGAGAATTCTTATTTTAACTTGTCAAAATTCCCTTGGATACTGATTCTGTCTTCCATTGTTAGTTATCCCTCCAGATTTTGTGTCATCTGTGAATTGGATAAGTATACAATCTCTGCCTTTATATTTAAATCATCATTAAGAATGTTAAATTGTACAGAGCCATTTACACATCTCTGGGGTACTCCACTGGAGACCACTTGATACACTGCGATTGAATCATTAACGACCACCGTTTGATTTCAGAATTGGACCTATTAATTTCATTGGTAAATGGAACTCTGTGGTGAAGAAACTCTCTCTATCAATGCAGGTTGACACCTCTTTGCAACTTATAGACTTAGAGAATTTCCCAGAGCACCTGAGAAATTTACTGACTTTCCCAGGCTCACTTAACCAGTTTCAGAGATGGAGCCTGAACCCAGTTCTTCCTAGCTCTGAGGCCAGTTCTCTATCCATTGTGCCATCATCATGTTAAAGTTTTATGCATTCTGAGACATCTAAGACATTCATAACAGTTATATTTGAAAAAAAAAACAAATTGAACAAAGCAATGCTTTACATAGTAGCTGTTTCTGAAAAGTTACACGCAAATCAAATCCAATTTTAACTGCACTTAGAAGCTTACTATAAAGGAATCCTAAAACAAAGATTTGTGTAAAGTGAATAATACCACCATAATGTCTCTGTTTTGTGAGTATAGATTTCCTTAAAGTAGACTTTGCTGTACATGATAAGATGCTAAAGAGAACAAGGAGATGTAATACATTCATCTTTTCTAAGAATTGTCTTTCAAGTAGTTCAACACTGTTCACATATATAATCACATGAATAGTTAGCTTCTTCCTGGAAGAAAGGATCAGGGAAATTCTTTTGTAGTCTTAGAGATAAGGAAACTGAAGCTGGGAAAAAATTGGATTTCCAAGACCAGTATGTTAGTGAGCATGCCCTTACTCCCAGGAGATACTTACTAAATGTTGGTTGACCATAACAGTGAACAATAATCTGGACTCCCATCTCTTGCTCCAGAACTTTTGTTCTAGATTTCCTGACTTATGAGATTTCTTAAGGAATTCAAGATACTTGCTAAATGTTGGTGCTTGCTCACCTCTGGGGCATTAGAATTTAGGGTAACATGTTCTCCATCTTTCCATTTGTCAAGGCTAAAATATTCTGCATTAACGAGGACATAGATTTATCATCCACATTAAAAGTGTGCTCTCCCGTGCATCTAGTCATGAAATGTAGCCGTGCTGCTCGTGTAAATCATAAGCTTAGATCTTTTTTGTAGTGTGAAGGAAAACATGTAAATCAGAGTTATGAATATTAATGTTGACATAGATCATCAATATGCCTTAAATAACCATGGCATGAACCTTGCACCGGTTTAAAAGGACTTGATGCTGGTAATTGTTCTGTGATTTTGCTAAAGGGAGGAGAGATAGAGTGACTGGAAGCTAACTTCAAATACAATAAGCTTCTTTTTTAAAAAAAATTATTTATAATAACAATTATGTATTATTAATAGATCACATTTATATGTATTTTATAGTTCAATTAAATTACCCAAACATTTTAAAAGAGCCTACTATGCACCAGCCATTATAAGTGATGGGATACATTAATTAAAATGAAGGAGTCCCAGTCCTTAAGAAGCACTGGAAATTCATAAAGTACTTTTCTCCTCCTAATTCTGTGACAGAGATGGCTCCAGTATTATTATCTCTTTTTTGTCAATAAAGAAACTGAAGTTCAGAGAAGTGAACCTAAGAGCTTAGACTTAGAACTGGAAGGAACTTAGAGGCAACATCCCATCCATTGCCCTCATTTTATAGATGAAAAGAGTAAGTGACCTGTGTATGGTCAAAAAGGTGTTAAATGACAAAGACAGAATTTGAACCCAAGTCTTTTGACTCAAAAGTCAGCGCTCTTTCCACTATACTATGTTGCCTCTCAATACATCAAGGCCCAGATTCTAACTCAGGTTGTCTGACTGTAAGTCCAGTGACCCTTCTGGTACATCATAATGCCTTTGGCTCTCAATAAATAAAAGCTTGCTTGCTTGATTCAACATAACTATTCAGGGCGAAGCTTGTGAAGCATAGGCCTGAGATGTGATTTTCTAGGCCAGGTGCATTGTGGTGGAAGTCTCCTTCATCAGGGATAGCAGCCCAAGACAACCTGGCATATGCACCAATTATACCCCTACGACACTATCTTCTTGGTGGTTTTTAACCCACATTCATTTCCATTGTTAAAGAGCCAAGGCTTCTTTTCTTTTCTGGTGTGATCTCCTTGTCAGGCTGCTACTTTCCCTCTGGAAAAGAGGAACAAAAAGACAAGTATGTCCTCACGAAGTGGGTGAATCTCCCAGTTCCTTCATCAGGAATTTTCTGAGTACCTATAACATAACAAGCCATGTGCACAAGGCTATGTAGCTTCCGCCCCTGGGGAAGCTTGTTTTCTCACAGAAGATAAGATATGCTACCTAAAAAAAGTAAGTAATCAGATAAGGGTTAATTAACCACAGAAGATGACAATCCAGGAGGTACAATAAGGCATGTGTGATTACTTGTTAAATGAGGAGTACAGAAAATAAATGGTGTCATGTGGTCCACTGGGATCGCTAAGCAATCTGATGCACAGAGATCTTGACTCAACCCAGAAATTCCTTACTCTGATTTTACTCTATATATACATCTACATATATATATATGCACACACACATACATACATATATGTACATGTATATGTATGTGTATAGGTATGTATGTATATATAGATATGTGTGTATCTATGTATACATACATATACATTTGTATTCACTATACATATAAGTACATACAATATCATATATACATCTATGTATACATACACTATATATTCATATATACAAAAAGCATACTTAGATTTGTATAGGCACATATGTCTATGTGAATGCACATGCATACATACATTATACATATAGTCATACAATCATACACATATGCCAAAAGCCCTTATTATTTTCAGGGATGTTACAATATTCTAATTAAAAAAAAACATATACTTTAATTTAAAAAAGCATACAAAATGTCCCCCAGAACATTTCACAAAGGGAGCAGGAAGTAAAATCCCAAATGATAGGATTGTTGCACCTATTATAGGGATGATGCCATGGAAAGAGCACTATCTGAAGCCCTGGGTTTGAATCTCAGCTCTCACACTTACTTCTTGTGTTGCCTTAGACAATCTACACCCCCCTTTTAAACCTCAGTATCCTCTATTATAAAATTCAAATAAAAATGATACCTGTCATGGATGTAGTACTTTAAGGTTGGCAGAACACTTTACATATATTTTCTCCTTTGAGCATCATAACAACCCAATGAGGTAGGCGTTGTAGTCTTATTGGCCCCATTTTACAGACGGATTAACTGAGGCTCATAGATGGTAAATAACTTTCCTTGTGGTCTATAGGCTAATTAAGTGTTAGAGGGCAGGATTTGAACTGTAGGCATTCCTGACTCCAAGTCCAGCACTCTCTTTACGAAAGATAAAGGGTATCAAGACAGCTAGGTAGTGCAGTGGATAGAGCCTGGAATCAGGAAGACCTGAGTTAAAATGCAGACTCATATAGCATCCTTATAACAGAAGGCAAGATTGTTTGCCTCAGTTTCCTTACTTGTTAAATGGGGATAATAATACTTCTCCCTCCCAGGGTTGTTACAAAGCTCAAATGAGATAGTAATTGTGAAGCACTAAGTTTATTGCCTAGCACACAAGTAGATACTATATGTTTGCTGTAATAATAATAACAATTTTTAATTATCAAAAATGTTATTATCATTATTAAGTAACTTCAGAAAGGTGGGAAGATGCCACTGTGTTCCTTTACACAGGAGAACCTCCCTAGGGCAGCCTTGCCTCCATCCCCAGTTGCTGCAGCCAACAGAGCTCTGCAGAAATATGTAATCCTATGAATATTCTGGTGGCTCCTGATGAAGCTGTGTTGGTCTCCAGGTATTTTCCAGTTGTTATCAGTATGCAAGGCCCGGAGTCACAGAACATTTGGCAAAGCTCATCTTTCTGTTTCTCTTTCCACTCCCACCTTTGATTCCAGAAATGTTTTAAAAATAATGGATGGAAGTTAATAAACAGCATGGCAGGCTGCAAAAAAATGAACGGTAGTGTACTCATTTTGATAGACTACACTGTCTGCTGATAATTTACCAGGGCATAGTGCTGACATCCACAGCCCCACAAGAAGAACTTATCCCAGCTCTTAAACCAAAATCGTTCTTGAAAGTTTCCATTATTCATAAGGCGCTCTCCATGAAACCTGCAGGAGGTTGTCCTATGATGAGTCCTCTGGGCCAGTGACTTTTACTGCCTGGCATTTAGAAAGGAACAGACTAGATTCATGTGGTGGTGCCGTTTGACAGCTCTGGGGTGATGGATTTGGGATAGGGTCCAGGACCGTCTCAAACGGACCTTTGATCTCATCATTGAGTGGTTTCTGTTTGAATGGAGGCATTAGGGACTTCAGTACTCTAGCTATGAAGTTCAAAGCCTTAGTCATGAACATGTCCTGTGGGAAAGATTCAAGGATCCTCCCTTCCCTGAATACATGGAGGCCTTTAAAAAGCTTAGAATGCAGCATCATTAGCCAAGAGGTTGGATCTAGGCATTGTTTAGGTTATCAAGGATGGAAGCACAAAATAGAGATTTTCCCTTTCTACCCTTGCTAGCTATAGTTGAGAGAAATTGGACTCAGGATCCCCCTCTGAGTCCATTTTTTAAAGGTTTTTTTTTAGGTAAATCACATAGCTCTAGAAACCTCAGCCCCTATGAGCCTCCATTGTGCTTGATAAAAAGGCCACAGAAACTGCATCAATCATTCCCATAACCACTCCTATCGCATCTGACTTTAGAAATCCTGGGCTCTTAAATGCCTTTGAAATCAGCGCTGGGGAGCCCGTTTTCTTAAATCCTATATATGGTTGATAAAGGAAGTTTTTAAGCTGAGGATAGCTTTAACAGTAGATCAGGTGGAACCTGATGCTTGCATCCTGGCCTGTACTTTGGCATTGATTCCATCCAATTTAGCAAGCAATCATTAAATGCCTACTATTTGCAAGGTACTGTGCTAGACCCTAGGAATCCAAAGAAAAAAATCGGGGGAAGGAAACAGAGAAGAGGAAAGAAAAAAGAAAGAAGAGAAGAGAAGTCAAGTCCTTACCTTCTGAAATCCTAGAGTCCACTGGGAGAATACAATTAGTTCATGAGTAAGTAAATACAAAGTACTCCAAAATAATTTCAAGAAGACTAGGTTGTTGATCGCTGGCGGGGTGGAGAGGGTCAGAAAAAATCCTATTTCAGGAAATGAAGTAAATGAGATAATATTTATAAAGTGCTTCACACAGTACCTGGCACATAGTAGGTGCTTAATAAATGCTTGTTCATTGCCTCCCTCCTTCCCCTGCAGAAAAATGGCACCTGAGCTGTACTGTGAAAGAAACTTGTGATTCTTCCAACTGGAGGTGAGAAAGGAGTGCATTTCCAATGACGGAAATTTCACATTGAAACTTGATTGAGCAAGACCATACACCTTGTGTTAACTAAGCAGAGCGAAATCAATATGAAAACATGGTGGCCACCGTTTCCCCGGATACCATTTCTGGAATGGAAATGTTGCTGGTCCAAAAGCCAAGCAAAGCCTTTTCAATGCACACAAAGGCTTTGCTTGGGTGCCCCATGAGGAGCCTGTCTTCCTTCTTTTCATGAACTCTGCGACTTACCAGAATCAAGGACACGATCACAAGCGTGTGCATGCACACACACATTCTCTCCCTGACTTACTTCTCAGAACCAGAGTAAGCCAGAGCTAGCAGAGGATACTGCAGATAATTTGTATTCAGATTTACAGCAGCCCTGACACTTACTTTGAGGCTAAGCTGATGACTGTTTACTCTAAAGCATAATGACTCTGTTAGGAGTGACCTTTCCTGGTGATTTTCTAACCAATCAGTCTAAACCCTTTAATTAATTAATTTTCTTAAACACCAAGAGCCTTCCCACCCTCCCCCGCCCCAGCCATCATTCATTCTGTACCACACTCAGAATTATTAGTTAAGGAATTTTAATAACCAGATACAATTTATTCTCATCTTGCTCGCTGACATCTCAGCAGCCCAGCATTCTTACTTTGCTCACATGGCTCCTGATATTTGTTCATCGGGGGAAAACTTGCTGAGTGCTCCAAAATTCCACCCCATATGGAAGCCCAGGTAACAAAGTTTGATTTTTCATTACAGCCTCTGTCTTAAAACAATAGAGGGAAAATGATTTACCAAGCACGAAATATTACCTTTCTCAATAGGATCCCTCTTTTCAAGGAACTGATTAGGGCTCTAATCTACCCCAGTGGGATTTCATTATTTAAGGAGAAAAGAGGAAAGATGGAGGAGAGGAAAGAGATACTGTTTGTTTATTTTTTCTTTCACTAATAGGAAGCGAGAATGAATGTGTATGCAAGATATATCTCCGTGGGTTTTCATTTTCACTAATAGATCACTCCTCATCCTCTTCTGGTCTTCTATCCTAATCCCCCACATTCTTTCTTCTCCCCTCCTCCCTCTTTGAGTCGTTCATTAATTGCAAACAGAGAGATACAGGTGATCCATGTGGGAGAGGAGAGTGAAAGGCAATGAGAAAGAACCTCAGATGAGGATTTTCAAGTTGATCTGCCCTGCAACAGGCATTCGCCCTTTTCACCCTCAGTATAATCCTCTTTTAAGTCTTTCCTCCAATACCACTTATCCTTTGAGCTTGAAGCATGCCACTAATGGTGAAAAGGGTTTAAAGAAACTCAGATCCTTGGAACAAATCATTGATCTCTCACTTGTGAGAGTTTGCACATTCAGAGGAGGTGTTTCAAATGCACCACTTCATTGCTATTCTTTTACAGTTAACTTGGAATAACTACCCCTTTTGAAGCTGGGGAAAATAGCATTGCTGATCCTAGGACTCTCCCTCTTCTGTTTTCAGAATAGATGGATGGGCTGTCTAGTTATAGCTCATTCTCTGAAAGGATTGAGCACAGAGACTAGAACTATGATTTCAGTAATATAGAGAATTTTCAGATGAGGAAACTCCCTCTCTCAATGTACAACCTTTTCTGAAATTCAGAATCTTAAAGGGCTGACTAGCACACTGAGAGGTTACTTGATACTGTCATTCAGCCAGTATGTGACAGAGCCACAGGACTCTTACCTGCCTTTTCTGAGTTGCAAGACTGCCTCATGTCTAGCCCTTATGCCATGCTTCAATTAGGGAGTTTGCACTTTATAGAGAAATTCATCATTGACTCTTTTACACTGTAAACCCTCCTAGCGTATTTACAATGGTGTTTTATGAATAAAAATGTAATTTGCATGTACTTGTCTATTAATGCTTCTATCATATAAACAAAACACACCTTATATAGCATCCCCTTTTCATCAAGAAAGCCTTAGGACAAACCATTATCCTTACTACTTCAGGAAGAAAATTTGAAAAGGAAATAGTATGTTCCTTCCAGATCTGTTTTTTTTTCCCCAAGAGACACCAGACTGACCTTGTAGTATTGTTTCACCAGAAGGAAAGAATCTTCTCATAAAAAAATAATAATAATAGATGTGACACAATTAAATATGAAATTTACAGCATGAATAAATGTAGCATAATCTAAACATTAAAGTAGAAAATAATTACTTGAGCTGACATATATTTTTGGAAGGAAGCAAAATTTCTTTAAGAAAGTGATTATCAAATGGCAGAAGCTTATGGAGAATTTGCATGCTCACCTAGAGTTAGAAAGACTATGGGATCATAATTCAGAGAAGGGCCTACCAGATAAATAACTGAGTTTGAGACAATTTTTAAAAAAGAATCTATGTATTAGAAGGACATTTCAAGACAATTTCATGCTTTGCATGGAGCCATCGTAATTTGGGTGTTAACAATTTCCTGCTCTAGCTAGGCAAGTTTCATAGTAGCTGTGGCAAGTGCACTGTAGCATCCAAGGGTCCACAGGGCAGAAAGATGACTGTTCAAGAGAGTCCTGAGGTTGGAGGGAATGTGAACGTCTGCCCAGAGTAAGCAAGTGGTATAAATTCTAGCCTTATTTCTGAGGTGGTAGCAGGAAGTAGGGAGAGGCAGTATGTCCCCTGTGATTTCCAAATGAATAGTAAGCAGCTCAGAGGCAAATTATGAAATCAGCAATGTGACAGTTATCCAAAGGCGGCATGTTAAATAGAGGCCAGATGGTCATGCTCTCTATGCTCTCTGCATTTCTAAGGTCTCTCTTCCAGCTCTAAAATTCTCTGCTAGCATCACTGCTTATGGTGCTGACTGGGAGAGGTTAAAACAGTGGGACTCAGTGGTGACTGTATTTTCATTCTCGTAGGCAGAAGCCAGTCCGTTTGCAAAGTGACAGCTAAAACCTGATCCAAAACAGAGAGGAGTATGATTCAGAGGCTTAAAAAGAGGTAGTTATTTGAGGAAGTGGTCTGGGGAATAGACTTAGCCCTTTCCCTTCATCCTTTCTTTTAAAGGCTTGAATCACCTACATCAGAATTGATCCACCTGAGCAGGTCCATCTACCTATTTATAGTTAGGCTAAGCTAGTCCTTTTGCACATGGGCATTTTCATAGTCTTGACTTCTGTGTTTCTTGCTGGTGCTGAATGATCAGCAATTCAGAGGTTAAAAAAGGTAATAAATGTGACACAATTAAATATGAAATTTATAACACAAATGTAGCATAGTCTATAGCATTAGAAGAGAAGCTAATTACTTGGAATGAAATATATTCTTGGAAGGACATGAAATCCCCTTCAGAAAGTGATTGTCAAATGACAGAAACTTGTCAAGAAATTGCCTGGTCACTTAGAGTTAGAAAGACTGGTATTAGTTGAATTGACTCACGTCAGTGGGAACTTACTAACCCCCAGGAATCTATTTCTTCTCTGGGTGTAGATTCAGGACCGCAAAAAGGACATCATACTATACCCACAGCTAAGGAAAATTATTCTGGAAACTCCTAACAATATTCAGATCACTTAACAAAGTAGACATAATTTTAGGGTGATGGAGTTAGCATTCTTTCAGTTTGCTAAATTGTTGTGACCTCATTCCTGGCTCCTCCTGCATCAGGAAACTGATGAAGTCTGTGCCAACCTAAAAAGGAGTCTAAACTGGATACCTAAAAGATAAGATGGTTGAGAAGGGTTAGTTACTATCAATAACAATAATGGCAATGATAATAATTTCTAACATTTATATAATCACTTTAAGGTTTGAAAAACCCTTTACAAGTATCATCTCATTTTATCCTCATAATAATCCTGGGGAGTACATGCTATTTTTGTTCTCACTATACAGATGAAGAAACTGAGGCACATAACTTGCCCAGTGTCACACAGCTAAGTAAGTATTCAAGGCCAGATTTGAACTCAGTTCTGACTCTAGGCCCAGCACTCTATCCACCAGGCCACCTAGCTTCCAACTGCCTCTATATAGACTCCTAGGAGACTCAGGGATCTTTCACTTTTCTGCTGTTATCCCCAGCACTTAGCACAGTGCCATGCACATAGTAGGTATTTAGTTTTTATTAATTCTAATTGAATTCAAGCCTCAAACTGAAGGATTCTTGTGTGTAGGGTGGAAAAAGATGTCCAACCTTTTCAGTTCTTCCCAATCACTGATTTTCTTCAGTGTTACATTGAAAGGGGCAGTAAAGCAGAAGCCAATAGGAATGCCAAGGCCAGGAGAGTTAGCAGTGTTACAAGCCATTTGTTTATTAGGATGTAGGAGAGATAACAAATCAAGTACCCAGGCAAGACAGTTAAGAGCTAAGGTACAAACAGTCAAGAAAGATCAGGAGTAGGGAGATATTTAAATTACCCAGACATCTTCCCCAGCCCTTGCTAACCCTACTCTAATTCAGATAGACAGTGTTCGATTCCATAGATTTTGTTATTTTTTACCTACTTCCATTCTGGTGGGTGCTGTCCCGCCCTAGCAGCTACCATCCTTCCTTCTGGCATCTCTAAATAGTTCTGTGGAAATTCCTTAGCTTTGACATACCTTAGCTTCTCTCTGTGGTGGTGAGGGCAGCAAAAAGAACCCTTTGCGGCAGGAAGTTATTGAGGAGCAAATGGCAAGGTCTGGGAGAGCAGGTTGAAGTGAGAATTTAGATGTGCAGGTCAGGTCAGGGCACTAGCAATCATTGTGATGGGAGCTGGATTCTGAGTTAATGTCTTCCCTTGGACACAATATTCTAATATACTTCTTTTTAGTATAAAATTCTCTCTTAGGGTATTGATGGGCTTGTGTCTTGAAGAATAAGAGATCATCAGGTGTTTTGACACTCAGCTGAATTAACTTCATCACATAAAAGGAGGAAAAAAAGCTTGTCCCCAAGCTTTTAATATAGTCTTAAAATATGAATATGAATCCCTTGCTTTTCTGTCCAGTGGAACCTAGTCATTTACTCTACTGGAAAGAAATCTCACTGACCCACCATTTAACCTTGGTGACAAACTTCAGAGCGTTTCAGCCCTTCTCTATGACTCTTTTGATTATGAAAGCACTCATTTGGCAAAGTACTTCCATAGTCTGACAGGAAGTATGACTGAGATACAGGTGCAGATAGATGTTGTGAAACTCTCAGGACATAGCCAATAGAAGGACAAAAGAATAATTGCCATGATTTGAATTTAATTGTCAAGGCCTTATGAATAGTCAACAAGCTATAAATTCACCTGGTATTCCGAGGCTATTTGAAATGAGCAGCAGCTATTAAGAAAACAATTACTAAGTAAGAAGTTTGCATAGGATCGGTGCCAACTTGGCATCGATGCTGGATGTGAACACTGCTAAAGGGAGATGGAGGAGATTTTTAGGTATCAATTCAGTTTGCTTGGCTGTAGGGGATAGTCTAATGCCAAATCAATTCCCGTAAGAGTCACAAGGACTATAGGCCAGGCCAGGGGATCTTGTGAAAACAGACCTACTGAATTCATCTTCCTTGCATTTGTATAGTATCAGATAGTGTAGTGTAGTGGATGGAAAGCTGGCATTGAGTCAGGAAGACCAGGGTTTAAGTACAGACAAATACTAACTCTGTGACTCTATGTAGCTAGGTGGCCCAATGAGTAGAGCACCAGGTCTGGAGTCAGAAAGACTTGAGTTCAAATTTGGCCTTAGACACTTAGTAGCTCTGTGACCCTGAGTAAGTCACTCAACCCTGTTTGCCTCCATTTCCTTATCTGTTAAGTGAGCTGGAGAAGGAAGTGGCATACCATTCCAGTATCTTTGCCCTGAAAAACCCCGAATGGGTCATGAAAAGTCATACACAACTGAACAACAATGATGACCCTGTTCAAGTCATTTCTCATGCACTGGACACCTCTTGAGGATACAGATAAATTGCTGATCTTCATTGAAAAAAGTAGTTTCCTTATTTTAGAATTCTCTGCAATGATGAAATCTCATGTCTGGACCAAAAAAACCAAAACAAAACAAAACAAAAAACAAACAAACAAAAACAATGTAGTACTTTACATTCCATAAAGTACTTCCATATATGTTATCTCATAGGAATTTCACAACACATTTGTGAGGGAAATAGGGTAGACATTACTTCCATTTTACATATGAAAGAGCCTGAGACTCAGGATGGCACAGCTAGTAAGCAACAGAGTCAGGATTAGAATAGAAATCTTCTGACCTGAGTGAGAGAGGCTTTGTTTCCAGTGGAGGGCTTAGTGTCAAGGATGATTTAGATTCAAACACTGCCTTTGAGATGTGTTACTTGCTACAGGTGTGATAATACAAATAAAGTCATGCAATCACCCTGAACTTCAGTTACCTCAACTTCAAAAAGAGGAGTTTGGGTTGAATGACCTCTGAGATGCCTTCAAGCTCTAAATCGATGATCCCAGGACTTTTAATGGAATGAGATTTTCATTACACCATGCTGCCTCTTTGTGATTAGTTGATTAACTGTATTTATTAAGCACAAAACTGCCAGTGACTATAATATCAGAGTATTAAAAAAAATCTCTGACATCAAAGAATTCATGGTCTTACTGGGAGCTCAAGACTGACATAAACATGAAGCAACTAGGAAATGTGTTTCAAATGGACAAGTTGTACAACATGGGATAGTAAATGCATTTGAAGTTGGGAGAAGGAAAACAGCAGTGGGAGCTAGAATCATTTGGAAATACTTTTAGGAAGATTTTTAAAAAATCTTTTAATATGAAGGTTATATACACTGGACCATAAAACTATGTGGATACCTGGAAGAGGCTAAACCATGAACTGGAAGAGGGAATGAACAGATGGTGGAGGAGACTATCTCTATTATCTATCTCTATTGGGGACGACCTTAGTTTCATTTATTTATTCATCCGTTCATTCCTTTGTTATTATTTGGGTATTTTGGTATGAAGGATTTAAGGTGGAACTTGAAAACTATTTGGATACATGGAAAAGGTTAAAGCATGGACTGGAAGTTGGAATTAGCAGATGGTGAAGGGGACCACCTATCTCTATTGGGGGCTGCCTCTTGGTTTGATATTTTGATCTATTCTTTCTATATTTCATAGGAGACTAAACGTGTGAAATTATGCAGCTGCCATCAGATGCAGTGGCTTTGTCAGACAGGTTTTGTTTAACACTCTCTCTCTCTCTCTCTTTTTCTCTCTGTATGTATGTATGGATATACATATATATGTATATCCATACATATCATTAAACATATATAACTATAACTGTATCTGTATATATGTGTATATATGTGCATAAATATATAACAATAATAAGGGAGAATAAAGAAATTTTTCTGATAGGTGAAAAGAGACAGTAGCTACAAAAGGAAACAAAAAAGGCTGGATTTCACTGATTTTTAAATAGGCCATTTTAAGTCACAGAGAAGAGATAATGATAAATAAATGAGAGGTGGGGGATGCCTAGCGCATAATGTTAGATACATTGTTAGATGTGTTGGATACTTTTGCCTTTTTTTTTTTTAATCCAGAGGGATGGTTTAATTTTGGAGAAAGGGGTAAGGGAAGTGACTGCTGAAAAGACAAAAGGCATCCATAAAACATTTTTGTAAATTGAAAAGATGGGATTTTTAAATTAATATTTTGCTTGAGTGAGAGGAAAATCTAACTTTAGGAATAACATGGAATTCTTCCTTTATGTGGATTTTGCGGTCCAGGTTGGAGATGGAAGTGTCTGAAGAGGTCAAGACAGAAGCAGGGAACAGATTTAGAAGGTCTTCTCTCATTTGAACTATTGTACTTCAGAGTAGAATGGAGCATGCTAGAAAATACTGTCGTCAGTAAGTGTTCAGTCAAGCAGCCACATTTTCTCGTTTAATTAAAAGCATTCTCCCTTCCCTCAGCAGCATGTGACAGTTCACTCTATATCAGAGTGATTCCTCTGTTAAGCTGTTAGACTTTAAAATGGGTACAATGTACTTACTACTGCCAGCATCACAGATCCATTAATCAACCTGTGAGTGAGCCAGGGGCTAGAGTGGATGACAGGCCCACATCCATTTTTAGCATCAAAGCTGGGGAAGGCAGAACAGAAGGAGAATAGGAGATAGGTTACCTTGGGTGATTCTCTCCCTCACTAGGGACATCTTCCAGCAGCAGGAAGGTATCGCTGGGATTCTCATGTCACCCAGTTGTACTCTGAGATAACGATGCTTCACAGAATGCTAGCAGTTCATCTGACACATGACATGGACAAAATCTACCCTTGATTCAGTGGTTCCTGCAGCACTTAGAGTATAGGTTATGAGCCATACAACTCCACCTTCAATCAGAGATTGGTAGAAAGGGAAGTGTTTGTTTTTTTTCTTTCCCCAGCCTCCTTGCCATCACAAGGCTATAAATCACTGCTGTAGGCTCCAAAAGGACTCAGATGATGGTAAGACCCTTAACTAGGAATTTAGCAGCCCATTACAGTATACAGTATCATGTTTTATCTTTGTTCCAGAAAAAATAACCAATAAGAAATGACCCAATAAATTTGTTTAAAACTGAGCATCTTTTTGCCTGCCCCCAGCACACATTGTAAATTCCAAGCATTTATGTGTTGCTAGAGGAAGCGAGCTTGATGTCGAAAGTGTTTTAATAGCCTTTGATTTACTTTGTAAGGACTTATTAGGATGATCAATGATGGTGTTTTGAAGCCAATAGCAGACTTGGGAAACACTTGGACTCGTCATTATCCTCCCACTATTTTCCTAACAGAATAATTTGTTTATTGGTTTGGAGAAGACTTGAATGCAGAGCAGAGAGCCAGCCAATGATACCCTGGCTCATTCCCACGATCACCTGAAACAAAACTGTCCAAAAAAACCATCACTGGGCCAAAGGGTAGGAACAATTTGGTGACTTTCCTTGCATAATTTCAAATTGTCTTTCAGAATAGTTGGACAAATTCATAGCTCCATCAGCAGAGCATTCATGTTCCTGTTTCCTTGTAACCTCTTCAACACTGACTCATTCAATCTTTTATCATCTTTGCCCATTTGCAGGGCTTAAGGCAAAAATCTCAGTGTTTTTTTTTTTAAATTTGCATTCATCTTATCATTAGTGATCTTTGAGCCTTTTGTAATATGGCTGTCAGCTGTTTACAGTTCTTCTTTTGCAAGTTGTTTGTCCGCATTCTTTGATCAAAATGGCACTTTGTTGTACATTTTGGTCCATTCACTGTGTACCTTGTAGTAGATTATGGATGTGGAATATTGCAGAGACTCTCAGATGCAGTTATGTTGTCGGCTGACTTTTGTCCAACTTGTTTGTGTTACAATTCACAAACACTCAATTAGTGCCTGCTATGTGCCTGCAAGTGTGCTTAGGTGCTCAGGATTCAAATAGAAAATTAGAGTGTCCCTGCCCTTAAGGAGCTTTCATTTTGCTAGTGAAATACAACAGGGGAAGATAAAATTGGAGGGGAAGTGTAGTATATTGGTTGTGATGTAAAAAGCAAAATAAATAAACCTTTATTTTTTTAAGCCACGTTGCCGGCCATAGGGAAATTCATGTTTGCTTCCGTCTAATACCCCTTTTCAAAAAAACACCTGCTCAGTGTGAATACAGTGGTGTACTCTGGGAAGGTTGACCAACCTTAACCTTGCCTTCTCAGTTATGATGAATTATCCTTACAGATTAAGCTGCAGATTTCAGACATATACCAACTTTGTCTTGCGTACTCTGCAGTCTATCTGAAAACTGGACTAGAGGTTGAAGCAGTAATTGGCTTGAGTTTCTGTTTCCACAAGCCACAATATCTACCCCCACCTCCAGCAGTGTGAGCTATAAAATCCCACTCCTTTAATAGCAAGAATTAAGTTGCTTTTCATCCTGCGCTCATTCCCTAAATCCCAGTTGACCTGCAGAAATGAAAAGCCAGTAGGAAGAGAACAGGCTTTTGAGATGTAAATACTGTAGTACAAGAAAATCAGTGAAGTCTATTGCTAGTTCTCTACAGGGCTTTGAGTTGAAGAGTGAGGTTAGAAGGAGCCGTCTTAGCATTTTTCCTTTGCTCTGTATGTAGGGTTACTGTCCATTTGATTGTCTGAAGATGCCAAGGGAGCCTTCAGTTCTAGTACTTTTTAAGAACACATGGGTGCCCACAGACTCTTTGGCTTTCAATTGATTTAAGTTAATCTGTCTTTCCTAAGGTTAAAAAAAAGAAGGCACACATATGGCCAGGAGATTTCTCTGTGAATTGTCTCCATAACAAGAAAAAAGAAAGGAATGTATGTTTGTACTTGCAGCACCTGGTTAAAGAGAAGATAAAGGTCTTTGGCAAGTCAGTTGATGGGAATTTTCTTGGGTATTCCAGCTCTGCGTTGATTCCATTCAATTTAAGCTTTGATAAGTGTCAACTCTATATCAGATGCTGTGCTGGAGATTGGGTATACAAGGACAAAAATGATAAAAACTTCCTACCTTCAAGGAACTTCTGTTCTATTGGGAAGCACAATATATACACACAGGTTCAAGATCGATACCTTAAGACTGTTTATGCTGGCAGTAGCCAACATACAGTGAAGAAGGATGATTTGACATTTCTCTGATTTATTGGATAAATGTCACTAGCCAGACCTGTTAGGCTCTAAAATGAACCTCCTTCTCTCGCTCCTTTTTTCCCTCCCTCCCTTCCTCTTTCTTTCCCTCCTTCCTTCCCTCCCTCCCTCCTTCCTTCCTTCTTTCTTTGTTTTCTAGGAAAGTGGTGGTGGTGGTGGTGATTTCTGGATCAGCTGAGAATGTTTAGGAATGCAATGTGACATAATTGGAAGACATTTGGCCATAGAGCAAAAGACTTAGGTCTGAGCCTCAACTCTGTCACTCCCTAGCTTATATTATTTTCTCTTCTCTGAACGTCAGTTTCTTCATATGTGAGAAGGGAACAATATCTACCTTCCCTCCCTCATAGAGTTTCTGTGAGGATCTAAATGGGATTGTACTTAGATGGAAGAAATTTATAATTTCTGCCTAATCTGTTCTGGGCCTCAGGGTTTTCTCATTTTTTTAAGAAGGTGGGAGAGGTTGAATGATGTTTGAGGAACCTTCCCACTTTAAATTCTATTGAAAGGCGATGTCAAAGGAAAAGATTTATATCTGTCTCAGCTATTTGCATTGAATAAGTTTGCTGGCGAGGGAGTTGTAGCTTTAGGATTACCATGCTGGGTAAGCCTAAAAAAAAAAAATATGGATCTAGAGGGGAGTCACTAAGTGGGCAGAACCCTGTGGGATGTGTTGGATTGTGATCAGAGACACAGAAATAGGAAATGTTAAGCTGTGATTACAGACACGTTTCAGTACTTAAAATGACAGGACTTCTCCCTGTGGAGACCACACTCAGAATACTGTTTCATTTCCCAGTAACCTTGCCACTGAAAATTATGAAGATAAATTATAATGAGAGAGGGAGAGAGAGAGAGAGAGAGAGAGAGAGAGAGAGAGAGAGAGAGAGAGAGAGAGAGAGAGAGAGAGAGAGAGAAAGAGAGAGAGAGAGAGAGAGAAACTGAGACCTTAAAAGTATATTCTATTGGGAATTCTTAAAATGAGTAGTAATAATATTGATAATAGTAGCTAACATTTATATGGTGATTTAATGTTAGCAAACTGTTTTACATATATTATGTCCTTTGATCCTCAAAACAATACTTTCAGGTATCTGTTATTATCCTCATTTTACAGATGAAACTGAGGCTGAGAAAGTTTAAGGGACTTGCCTAGGGTCACATAGCTAGGAAGTAAGGCAGAATTTGAACTCAGAGCTTTCTAATACCATAGCCTGATGCTCTCTATAGTGTTCTACCTAGCTGGATACATAAATCGTGGATAGAGTTCTGGACTTGGAGACAAGAAGAGATAGATTCGACTTTCACCTCTGATACTAGCCATCTGATAATAGGCTAATCACTTAACTGAGTCTCAGTTATTTCATCTGTAAAATGGATACATTAATAGTAATGGTAGTACTTATCTCACAGAGTTGTGATGAGGTTCAAATGAGAGAAGGCATATAAAGTGTGGTGTAATCTTAAAGTTGGTTACATGTTGGTTATTATTAGGAAAGGATCAGCAATTATATCAGGAATGGAAACTCATTCCACAAACTGCATGCTTCACCCTATTTATGATTAGTAAATAAAACTATTGAGGAGAGAGTTGGGAAAGTGGGAGGGGGAAGGGAAAAACAAAGGGGAAGGGGAGTAACTATTTTGGGGCATGGTAGTGAAAGACTAGAGTGCAGCCTCCATCCTTTTTTAAATAGAAATTCTGGGAGGAATCAGCCAATCATAGAAGCCATAGGATTAGTGGGTACTTCCAATATGAGAAGTCTAGGAGTAGTTTGGATTTCAAGGGTGAAGAGTTTTCTGAAGCATGCATGGTAGAAAAAGTCCAGCGAGTCAGGGCTTACAACCTGAAGAAGAATGAAATGACTTTAATTAAGTGGTTTTTCCCCAGGTTACCCAATTATTCATAATAATATTAAGAATTAGCATTTGTGTGCTAGTACGTGTCAGAAAAAGGATTTGAATATAGATCAGAGGTGGGGAACCTGAGGCCTTGAGGCCACATGTGGTTCTCTAGGTCCTTGGGTGTGGCCTTTTGACTGAGTCTAAGTTTTACAGAACAAATCCTTTTATGAAGGGGATTTGTCCTGTGAAGTTTGGATTCAGTCAAAGAGCAGCACTTGAAGACCTAGAGGGCCACATGTAGCTTCCAGGCTATAGGTTGCCCACCCCTGACATAGGTTCTAATTGTAAATCAGCATTCTATTCATTATACCATATCAACTCATATTTTTAAAAATAATGGAAATTTAATATTACAGGGTTCTCTCCCCGTGTTTGGGTTCTACAGCCCTTTACCCCTACTGTATTCCCCAGCATGGTTGGAGAAGAGAATTGCACTGCCTAGACACTATTTTTACAGGCTGCTGTGTTTTCAGAGCCATAGTTAGGGTTGCTTCTATTGTGATAGACCCTCCGTTAGGGACCCAGGGGCACCACGCCCCGGGGCCTCTGGCTCAGCTTCCCCTAGGCTGTTGCAACATCCTGGGTGAGATCCTCAAGGGTGGGGTGCAACATCCTGTTCTGTAAATAACCTGATCTGGCTTCCCGGCACCCCACCGGACCCTGTTCTCTTCCCGGCACCCCACCGGACCCTGTTTTGTAACCAGACAGTATAAATATTTCAGATAAAACCCTCGGTGGCGCGGCCCCTGGGATGCACGCCGGGGGTCCGTCGCCGGCCGGCTCAAATAAACGCGCTCTCAATTAATGTCAATTGGGTGTGATGCTCTGATTTCTCTCGGGCGTCCAGTTCATTTGGAGGTCCCACCGAGATCGCCCTTTGGGCCAGCTGCTTCGGCGTTGCTGGAAGGCCGGGGTGGGACGTGTTCAGGGGATGGCCACCGGGAAGATGTGCCCCGGCCCCGAACACTGACTTATCCCATGCGAACCAGCCCTCCCCGTATTCTTCCTCTAAATTTCTTAATTGGGCACCGAGCGCTCTGGTCTCAGTCTGATCGGTGAGTACTCAACGGAAGTAAGTGGCCTGGCTGGACGCAGCTGTAACGCCCTTACTGACCTCCACGGGACACCGTGTGAGAGTCCTGATTATCTGCAGTCTGGCGCCGCATGTTAATGTCTGGAGTGTTGTCTTAACTGTTTATGTCTGTCTTATATGTTTTATCCGTCTGTGATTGTCCTAATTGATTCGCCTCTTCCCGTTCGTGATGGGTCAGGGGCCGTCAAGCCCCACACCGGGGACCCCTCTCTCAGTTGTCCTACAGAATTTCAAACAGTTTCGGCGTATTGCCAAGGGATATGGGTTTCAGGTTACCAAAGAAAATTTGTCCACTTTTTGTCAACAAAAATGGCCTACATTTGGGGTTGGGTGGCCCCCGGAAGGGACATTTGACGTGACCATTACTGGGAGGGTCAGGAAGATTGCTTATGGGACCCCTGGCCATCCCGATCAGATCCCATATATAACTGCATGGATAGATTTTAAACCCCCATCAAAGCCACTCCGGGTTCAAGCTTTGTCCAAAGTCGGGGTGCACTCGGGGCCAACATCCGGCCAAAAGGTTCCCGGGACTACGCAAGTAGGAGCCAAGGTCTTACCCCCTTCCGATTCTGACCCCCTGGACCTGGCTGAGCCTCGACCCCCACCATATCCTGTTCAGGGGTCGAGCCACCCTTCGGCCCCGCTTCTGACAAGTCCTCCTCATACTCGAACAGGGACGCCTTATGGCTCCTCCGGGTCCGGGTTTTCCCCCGACTCCACTGTATCTGCCTTTCCCCTGCGACAGGTCCCCATGGCCCCCGGGGAGTCGGGGAGACCCTTCATGGTCTATGTCCCCTTTTCAACCAGTGATTTATACAATTGGAAATAACAGAATCCGTCCTTTTCGGACAAGCCCCAAAGCCTGATTTCCCTTTTGGAGACAGTCTTCTATACACATCAGCCTACTTGGGATGACTGTCAGCAGCTCCTGCGGGTTCTTTTCACCACTGAGGAGCGTGATAAGATCATATTGGAAGCCAGGAAAAGGGTTATGGACCCCGACGGCCGTTTCTCAACTCATCCGGGCCGCCGGAATCATGTTTTTCCCGAAAGTCGCCCTGACTGGGACCCAAATTCTGATCGGGGGCGAGAGGCTTTGGACAGGTATCGCCAGTTACTGTTAGGGGGGTTGAGGGCAGCAGCGCGGAAACCCACCAATATGTCTAAGGTTAGTGAGATCAGGCAAGGGAAAAGTGAATCTCCAGCTGCTTATTTGGAAAGATTGTATGAGGCCTACCGCACTTATACCCCCATTGACCCAGAGGATCCTAACAACCGGAGAGCAGTGGTGATAGACTTTGTGTCTAATTCGGCTCCTGACATCCGGCGAAAACTGCAAAAATTGGATGGATTCGAGGGTAAGACTCTTACTGAACTCATGGAAGTAGCCAAGCAGGTTTATGACTCCTGGGAGGAACTGCAAGAAAAACAGGCACGCTCCATGACACGGGCGGTCGTGGCAGCTCTGGCACAAATCCTGGGGGACAGGCAAAGCGGGAAAGGGGGAAGGCCTGGTCCCCGGCCTCGTGGGAGAAATACGGGCAGGCCCCCCTTAGGTTGAGACCAATGTGCATATTGCAAAGCTACTGGCCACTGGAAGTCTGAATGCCCAAATCGGCAGCAAAAGACTAGACCAGAGCCGGTCCTAACCTTGGACATGGATGATTAGGGGTGCCCTGGCTCCAAGTCTACTATGACCCTGGACCCCCTGGAGCCAAGGGTGACACTCACTGTTGGGGGTCGGCCAATCTCTTTCCTCGTAGACTCAGGGGCAGCTGCATCAGTTCTGAACTCTCCACTAGGTCCCCTGTCCTCCTCTAAAATACAGGTCCAGGGGGCTACAGGCCGTATCCAAGCAGTGCCTTTCACCACCTCCTGTGAGGTCCGGCTAGGGGAAGGCTCGGTGTCTCACTCTTTTCTGGTCATGCCCGACTGTCCCTACCCCCTCCTGGGTCGAGACCTCTTGCATAAACTCCAAGCTGTAATTTCTTTTAAGGGACCTACTCCCACCCTGGGGGTCAGCGTGCCCCAGCTCGTCTTGACCTGTCCCCTCTCCGAGGAGTCCCGCCTCCTTTCTCCCGGGCGACCGTCGATTGATGCCCCGTCCCCACTGCTGAGTCAGTACAGGAGTTTAGTGCCAAGAGTGTGGGCTGAGTTAAACCCTTTTGGGCTAGCTGCCCACCAGGCCCCTGTGGTGGTCCAACTCCTGTCCACTGCTACTCCTGTGCGGGTCCAACAGTATCAGGTATCCCGGCCTGCTCTTCTGGGAATTAAACCCCATATCGACCGACTTCTTCAGGCTGGCATACTACGGCCATGTCAAAGTCCTTGGAACACTCCCCTGTTGCCAGTCCGTAAGCCCGGATCCGGAGATTTTCGCCCAGTCCAGGACTTGCGGGAGGTGAATGCCAGGGTGGAGACGGTCCATCCCACTGTGCCTAATCCATATACCTTGTTGTCCTCTTTGACTCCAACCCGCACATGGTACACTGTCTTGGACTTGAAGGACGCTTTCTTTTCCATCCCGCTGGCCCCTATCAGCCAGCCTATATTCGCTTTCACATGGACCGACCCCTCAACCGGAACGTCCTCCCAACTAACCTGGACTCGATTGCCTCAAGGGTACAAGAACTCTCCTACTCTTTTTGGCTCAGCCCTGGCCTCGGACCTAGCCAGGTTTCGCGTATCCCACCCCGAGGTCACATTCCTCCAGTATGTGGATGACCTGCTGTTGGCCGCTTCATCCGAGACGACCTGCCGAGATGCTACGCTGCACCTCCTGCAGCTATTGGACAAGTCGGGCTATTGGGTTTCGGGTAAGAAAGCTCAGCTGTGCTTACAATCGGTTATCTATCTAGGATTCACCCTGCAGTCCGGACAAAGGCTGCTTTCGCGGGAACGTGTGTCAGCTATCCTGGGCATGCCGGCCCCAGCAACCCGCCGCGGGCTCCGTGAATTTTTGGGAATGGCTGGGTACTGCCGACTGTGGATCTTAGGATTTGCGGAAATCGCTAAACCACTGTATGAGGCACTGTCAGGTGAGCCTGCCAAGTTCCTGTGGGGACCAAGGCAGGAGGAGGCTTTTAACAAACTGCGCGGAGCGTTAGCTAGTACCCCCGCTCTTGCCCTGCCAGACCTGACTAAGCTGTTCCGCCTCTATGTCTCAGAATCTCAGGCAGTGGCCAAGGGAGTGCTAACCCAGCCTTTGGGGCCCTGGAATCGCCCAGTGGCCTATCTTTCCAAGCAGCTTGACTCGGTCGCTGCTGGGTGGCCTACATGTCTTCGAACCGTTGCGGCTGTCGCGACCCTGGTCAGGGAGGCAACAAAGCTGACCTTCGGCCAGCCCCTTGAGATTTCTGCATCTCACCACCTGGAGCAGTTGCTG
This sequence comes from Vombatus ursinus, assembly GCF_900497805.2. Taxonomy (NCBI): domain Eukaryota; kingdom Metazoa; phylum Chordata; class Mammalia; order Diprotodontia; family Vombatidae; genus Vombatus; species Vombatus ursinus. The sequence continues at coordinate 13,238,617 of NW_020948983.1, forward strand.
CACACCCCTCCCACTCGGTGGATCTCTAATTCTCGTCTGACTCACTACCAGTCCCTCCTGTTAGATCCGACCCGCATAACTTTCTCTGCGCCCGTGACCTTGAACCCCGCTACGCTGCTTCCCAACTCCCCGCCGGCATCACCGCTGCATGATTGCCTGGACGTCCTTGACGCCATCCACACCTCCCGGCCCGGCCTTACCGATGTACCTATGACCAGTCCTGACATGATCCTCTTCACAGATGGCAGCAGCTTCGTGGAGGATGGGATTCGGAGGGCCGGGGCCGCAGTGGTGACCCCGACCGAGACCCTCTGGGACGCAGCCCTGCCGCCTGGTTCTTCTGCCCAGCGGGCAGAGCTGGTTGCCTTGATGCAGGCACTCCGGCTCGCGAAGGGCAAGAGAGTCAATATCTACACTGACAGCAGGTATGCATTCGCGACTGTCCATGTTCACGGATTCGTGTACCAGCAGCGTGGCCTGCTAACCTCAACAGGGAAGGAGATCAGGAATAAGAGGCAGATTCAGGATCTCCTGGATGCTGTCTGGCTTCCCAAAGAGGTGGCAGTCATCCATGTCCCAGCTCACACCCGTGGGACGGACCCCCAGTCGCAGGGAAATGCAGCCGCAGATAGAACCGCCCGTGCGGCCGCAAGAAGGAAGTCTCTCCCCGCCTTCGCTGTCCAGATGGAAAACTTATTGCCCACACGACCTTCTTACCAGTCCGGCGATCCAGATGGCGTGCCTGAAAAGGGGGGATGGAGAAGACACCCTAACGGTCTGTTAATCCTGCCCAAAGCCCTCCTGCCCCCTCTATTGATGACCCTCCATGACCTCACCCATTTAGGCGGAACCAGGCTCTACGACCTGGTGAGTAGGCATTTCTACAGCCCAGGGATGAAACAGGCAGCTGAGGAGGCGGCCAGGAGATGCAGTACATGTGCAAAGATCAACCCCCGACAGGCGACGAGGGTGCCGGCTGATAGACCTCGGGGGACCTTCCCTGGGCATCACTGGGAAGTTGATTTCACCGATATGGGACCTGGACAAGGGGGGTACCGATTCCTCCTTGTATTCATAGACACGTTCTCCGGGTGGCCAGAAGCGTTCCCAGTAAAAGCCGAAACCGCCACGGTAGTTGAAAAAAAACTGTTCTTTGAAATCATTCCCAGATTCGGCTTGCCAGCTTCGATAGGGTCCGGCAATGGGCCGTCATTCGTATCTGCAACAATTCAGAATTTATCCAAGATGCTGGGACTGAAGTGGAAGCTACATTGTGCGTACCGGCCTCAGAGTTCAGGGCAAGTAGAAAGGATGAATAGGACTTTGAAGGAGCACATTGCTAAGCTCAAACTGGAAACTGGCGATTACTGGGTTAGCCTCCTCCCTTTCGCTCTCCTTCGGGCTAGGTGTACTAACTCTTCCACTCTCTCTCTCTCCCCGTATGAGATTCTTTATGGGGCGCCCCCACCTGTCCTACCAAAGGTAACGGGGGCGACCCCAGCCCTGGATTTTACTAACCCCACTCTTCTTAAGTCCTTTCAGGCACTCCGGGAGGTCCAAGACGTGGTACGATCGGTCCTAAAGGCTGCGGGGAGAAGTTCGGATCCTGCCGCTACCTCGGGGGCCTTGACACCTGGAGACTGGGTCCTCACCCGCAAACTGCCTGCCAGATCGGCTCTGGAACCGCGGTGGACTGGGCCCTACCAAGTGATCCTCTGCAACCCATCAGCTGTGAAAGTCGCGGGTCGAAAGGCTTGGATACATCGGTCACACGTTAAGAAGACTCCGGCGCCTGAGCCCGCGAAATGGAAAGCAGAGGCGGTGTTGGATCTAAGGCTCCGGCTCTCCAAAACTTGATTCTTTCGCTTCTCCTGTTTGCTTATAAGGAATGTCCCGCAGTCTGTAACCCCTACCGCCCCACGCCACATAGATGGATTCTATCCCGCACCAATGATGGCACCATCATATAGACCTTAACTTGCTATGGCCCGCCTACCTTCAGGTTTGACCTCTGTGCCCTCTTAGGATCGGGATGGAATAGAGATAGGCACCTGCAAGACCCTGTGACGGGAGGGGGCGGGCACTGCCCTACTATTCCCATACCAGCCACCCAACATGGAGCAGGACAAGGTGAATATAATATCAGGGGCATCCAGTTCTATGCCTGTCCTGCTACCGGAAGCCCCTCTTGCCGTGGAGGCGGCAGTTTCCACTGCGCAGAATGGGGGTGTGAGACAGTGGCATACTGGATTCCTGGGGGTGGAAAAGACCCGCTCATCACTTTGGAAAGACAGTCACCTCTCCCGTATTCCTGCTGGCCTGGAAAATGCAACCCCATGATCTTAACGGTCAAACAGTACACGGATGATTCATGGAATCTTGGGCATTCATGGGGGTTGAGGTTGTATATGACTGGATGGGACAACGGTGTCCTTTTCACAATACAAAAGGTCGCCCTACCCGTTCAGCCCCTTCCCATAGGCCCCAACCCTGTCCTCAACCCACGGGCCAAGATAGACCTGATTCCGTCTGCTGAGCCCTCGGCTACACCAGGGTTGGCGACTCTGGAAACACCCAGTGCCCCTGGGGCCTCCATACTTGACACCCTTACTGCGGTCCATGCATTCTTGAATTCCTCCGACCCCAATGTCACTACCGCCTGCTGGCTGTGCCTAAACCTGGCTCCGCCATACTTTGTGGGGGTCGCTTTGGAGTTAAACAGTTCATTTCTGGGGAACTTGTCCATGCAGAACCCCTCCTCCACAGCAATCCCCGCCCGCTGTAACCCAAATGGGCCTAAATTGACGTTGGATGACGTCCAGGGCACAGGGACGTGCTTGCTTGGACCTGACTACCCGTTGAGAGCTTCCCCATTTAATTCAACCTGCACTTCTGTTATCTTAGTCACACCCTCGTCCAATAGGCCTGGCTTCCTGATAACCACCCCACCCGAGACTTGGTTCGCCTGCATTCTGGGCCTCACCACCTGTATACAAGATCGCCACTTCCTCAGCCCCACTGAGATCTGTGTGATAGTTAGGGTGTTCCCACAGGTGTATGTGTATTCCGAGGAGGGGGCCACCGAACACTTTGGCCTACCCCACTCCAGAAGGGCAGCCCCTATCTTAGTGCCCTTGCTGGTGGGGCTCGGGGTGGCCGGGTCTGCAGCCGTGGGAACAACCGCCCTAGTGCAGGGAAAGGCAGATTATGCGGCCCTCAGTACCCAGGTGGATAAGGACCTACGAGCTCTGGAGGGACTAGTCTCCCACCTGGAGACTTCCCTGGATTCCCTAGCGGAGGTGGTGCTTCAGAACCCCCGCGCCCTTGACCTGTTATTCCTGAAACAGGGGGGGTTGTGTATGGCCCTGGGAGAGACCTGTTGTTTCTATACCAATCCAATCGTTCAGGTGTCATCTGGGAATCCCTGCAGGCATTAAGGCAGCGGTTAGATGATAGGGACCGAGCCCGAGCCCACGGCTCCTCCTGGTACCAGAACTTGTATAACTGGTCCCCCTGGCTCACCACTCTACTTTCTGCTATAATGGGCCCCTTGGTTCTTCTCCTCCTAGGATTATTGGTCGCCCCTTGCATCATGAATTGTCTCTTCTGCTACATCCAGCAGCGTATACAGTCTCTGAAACTGTTTGTCCTACGCAAATCCTATACGCCCCTGGATTCGGATGAGTCAGCGCCCCTGGACTCTGTTGAGTCCTCTGTATAACTTGCTCTTGAAAAGGGGGGAATGTGATAGACCCTCCGTTAGGGACCCAGGGGCACCATGCCCCGGGGCCTCTGGCTCAGCTTCCCCTAACGGCTGTTGCAACATCCTGGGTGAGATCCTCAAGGGTGGGGTGCAACATCCTGTTTTGTAAATAACCTGATCTGGCTTCCCGGCACCCCACCGGACCCTGTTCTCTTCCCGGCACCCCACCGGACCCTGTTTTGTAACCAGACAGTATAAATATTTCAGATAAAACCCTCGGTGGCGCGGCCCCTGGGATGCACGCCTGGGGTCCGTCGCCGGCCGGCTCAAATAAACGCGCTCTCAATTAATGTCAATTGGGTGTGATGCTCTGATTTCTCTCGGGCGTCCAGTTCACTATGTGATCCAATTGGCTTTTCCTTTGAGTGTGCAGCTTTGCTATAACCAAAAGCCCAAAGAATAGTTAAAACTAAGTAATAATTATTGTTATTATTCTTAATAACAGACATCAATTGAATGCTTTTGTTATACAAGGCACTGAATGGGGATAGGAAGTGTATTTTACAATCTCATTGGAGGGGAAGGGCATATAAGTAGTTAATGCAATAGATCTAATGAATGACAATGTATAGATTATAGATTAATGTATTAATGTATAGTTAAATGACATTAAGGTATAGATTCGTGGTTTTTTCTGTGAAGTAGAACCTTTTGGCAGCCTGGTAAAGCCTATGGAATCCTCCTTAGAGTAACTTTTTTTTAAATGCACAAAATAAAATGCATAGGATTACAAAGAAAAACAAGGATCAGTGAAAATAAAAGTATTATTTTTTTTCCCATCCATATTCACAGACCCTTCTGAATTCTAACTGTAGATCTCAGGTTAAGAACCCCTGCTTTAGATAAAGGAGGAATCATTGAAGAAGGAGTAGTCAGGGAATATTTCCCAGAGGAGGTGAGACTTGAGCTGGGCTTTGAAGGAGGTTAAAGACTTCTCTGAAGGATTTTTGCTTCTTCTTGTTCAGTTGTTCCTCAGTCGTATCTGACCCTTCATGGCCTCATTTGGGGCTTTCTTGGCAAAGATGCTGGAGTAGTTTGCCGTTTTTTGCCCCAGCTCATTTTACAGAGGAGGAAACTGGGGCAAACAGGGTGAGGTGACCTGCCCGGAGTCTCACAGCTAGTAAGTCTCTAAGGCCAGATTTGAACTGAAGGAAGATGAGTCCTCCTGATTCCAGGCCCAACACTCTATCCACTGAGCCACCTGGCTGTCCTTTTTTGCTCCTTACTCCATCCATTTTCTGAATACATGGGCTGTGTCTGCTGACGGCTGACTGCCCAATGTCTTTTCCTTTCTTAGATTCGGTTGAATAGGGACAATTGGCTCTCCATTTACTGATTCATCCACCTCTCACTTTAGTGTTATTAGAGCTCACATTTGCTATTTTGTTGGTCACTAGTGCTTTAGGCTCTTTTCAGAATTAAAATTTATCTGATTCTTGCCTTGCAAATTCATGTTCTAAATCAGAGCAACTGATCTAGGATGTTGATTTCCCTAAAGAAGAGAAAGGGCTCTGTGATGAGGGACCTTAGGAGCAGAAGGACGTTAACACAGACTTGACTCCAATTAGAGTTGTCAAGGAGTTGAAGAAATAGAAAGATGTAAGGGGTTGATTTCCACTGTTTTCTAGTTTGAACACTGTTGTTAATAAATGTACTAGATCTGGTTTTTCCTCAGTGTAGGGACCTCCCAATGAAGGGATTTCTTCTACTAATGTAATAATGGCACCTGCTCTGCAGATTGTATTCATAGATAGTTGGGAGTAGGTTGAGAGGTTAAATGACTGCCCCACTCTTAACTAGCCAGCCTGTTAGTTATGGAATCATTGAATGGCAAGGCCAAGAGGAACTTCAGAGTTCATTTGGTTCAGGGTCTTCATAAGATAGAAAAGCAGCAGCAACAACAACAGCAACAACTTAAGACCCAGAAAGATCTCAGTGACTTGTCTAAGGTCACACACTGAGCTAATATCAGAAGCAAGAGTATAATCCATTTCTTTGCACTTCCACTTCTGTTCTCTTTCTACTCTACCCTTCTAGCTCTTAGCATTTGATTGCATAGAATGATGGGCCATATATAAGGTATTTTAAGATCTGTATGTCATTTTAAAATTAAAATCAACTTCATTTTTGATCGTTTTATGATGCCCCTTGAAAGAAGTGAACACACGGACTGTTGCATAACCAGGATTGGGAACTGTGCACTTCAGCGTCATTGATCTTGGCCAAGGTGGAGATGCTTAGAAAACATGCTAGATTTTTATTCTAAAGACCTGTTTCTAATCTGAGATCTAATACTGATTATTTGGTCTTAGGCAGGTCACTTTTAATTTTCTGTGCCTTAGGTTTAAGAAAAATTGGGATACCCATTTATTTTATTTTCTTCTCTGCAAAAGTAGTCTTAATTTCTGGTTCCTGAATTGGAGAGGGAGAAATTCACTGAAGATAAGGCAGTGAGGATGGAATCACTCATTCTGTACATCCAGGGTATCATGTTAGAGTTCCTTTCTGAAAACCAGTGGGCACAGCCTTCTAATTTTGCCCAGTACCCTATCCTTTGTCAGCTTTGCAAAGCATGCCCAGCCTGCTACCTAAAGCTAAAACCAAGAAGGAATGAACTGGCAAGATTGAGCTCACTTTCCTTTTGTAAACTAATGGGCAATCTTGTAGTAACTATAATTTCCTTCCTTAGCCCCGCTGAGAATGTTGTTATTAATGTAATTTAAAGGTAATTAAAAATACATTGGATTTGGCTGTTGCTTTTGCTTCAAGTTCACACTTTCTTTTCTGTATGAAAAAGTCCCGCTGAGTCAGTTTGCTCTTCCAAAGCAAACAACCATCATTAATTTGTGGAATTTCAAGTAAAATTGCAAAGAGATAATGTAGACGGATGTGAAAACAGAGCCAAGTTCTGCCTATGTTGGCCTGTATTTTTAAGTAATATTTTATGCCAACAAGTAATTATTTTGCTATGGTACTTAGGATAACAGAGAGGCAGCTCTTGTAGTAGAAAGAGAACCTGCCTTTAAGAGAGGAAGAGCTGCACCAGCCCTGGAGTCAGGAAGACGTGAATTCAAATCCAGTCTCAGACACTTATGAGTTGTGTGACCCTGGGAAAGTCACTTAACTCTGCCTCATAGAGAGGAACAGGGAAAGAGGGAGAGAGGGAGGAGGAGAAGGAGAAGGAGGAGGAGGATGAAAGAGAAAGAGAGA
>NW_020948983.1:13245599-13344555 GCF_900497805.2 Vombatus ursinus
AGAGAGAGAGAGAGAGAGAGAGACCTGGGTTCAAGTCCCTTTTCTGACATATGCTAGCTAAATGACCTTGGGGAGTTCCTAACCTATAAGTGCACTAAGCAACTCCCTAAGATTATTGCAAAAAAAGGTTCTGACCAGCATCAGTAATGAAGATTTCCTTGGCTGGTACTTCCCTATACTAAACCACCCCCAAAAGACTAATTCCCATCCCTGTCTTGGGGTGATAACAAGCAGTGGGCTAGCATAATGACCTTCATTTTTCTCATCTTAGGGAATCACGTCCAGACCAGAGATTTAGGGCCTCAGCTTTCTTTGATTTCTGAACCAGTCTCTTTATGAAATTCTACCTTGAAATGAAAAACAACCAAATGTTAAGTGAATAGAAGATAACCATATGCCCCAGGACTTACCTAATGCTGGCATCAGAATGGAAGAGGATGGAAGAGATTCTATGAGAGAGACTTAGGCTACCTAAAGGACCTTTTTTTACTTTGAGAAAATGAAACCAGCCAGAAGGTCAACTTTTATTCAGCAGTTCTCTGAAATCAGTAAATTTACCACCTAAGGGAAGAAAATCTAATTTGTTGTCAATAATATTATTTACTATTTATTCCCAAGTCCTCATTCAAAAAAAAATTTTACATTTGTCATTTTATTTGATGTTCAGGTTTTGTTTTGTTTTTTTTTTTTTTTTACTATTTCCCTGGGAATCTTGCAGTAGGAGCATTTTGGGGAAGTCACCAAACTGATGTCAAAGCAGGCCTATTTCAGGTACAGGCTTCTCAGAGCTGGGGGAAGAATTGACCAGAAGAGAATTTACCAAATATTTTTAATTAACATTGTTCTGATGTTCATCTATTATGTTTTGTCCTTTCCTACCATGATTTTCCATAATGTTCTCTTCTTTTCCTCTCTCTTTTCCAAACACTCCAAATGTAGTCCCACTTCTTCCAGAATGATTGCTGACTTTTCCAGGCCTCAACATATTTCTCTCTTTTTTTCAGCTTCTCTCGTAACTATTGTCTGAGCTACGTGGGATCCTACAATATTACCTTTTGCATGAGAAATGACCTTAGAGATTGTCTAGGCCAACAAATTCATTTTAACACAGTGCAGTGTAGTTAAAAGATTGCTGGAGTCAGGAGAACCAGGATTTGAATCCCTTCTCTGACAGTTACTAGCTGTGTGATCCTGGGCCAGTCCCTTAATCTTTCTGAGATTGAGTTTTCTTATTTGTAAAATGGGGATATTACCTATCTCAGAGGATAATTGAGGGGAACTAATGAGATATGGTATATGTAAAGCAATTTGCAAATCTTAAAGTGCTCTATAAATTTGAGATACTATTGGAAGGCAGCCAGGAGGCTTAGTGGAAAGAGTGCCAGACTCGGAGTCAGGAAACCTGGATTTCAAAACCTTCCTCAGGCACTTAGCACTTCTATGACAAAGTGCTGGACTTTGAGTCAAGATGACCTGTGTTCAAAATCTCCCTCAGATAGTTATTAGCTCTGTGAGGTAAATTAAGGCAAGTCAGTTAACTACACACAGTGTTCTTATCTAAAAAATAGGGATAATGGCAGCTTTTACCTCACAGTGTTGTGGTAAGGATCAAATAAAATAAAATATACAAACCCTATTATTTCTTTTGTTATTGTTACAAATGAGAAAAATTGAGATACTGAGTTATAAGGGAAAGAGCACTGACTGTGAAGTCAGAGGGTCTGGGTTCCAATACTGTCCCTGATGATTATTCCACATGTAACCTTGTGCAAAATACTTAACTTCCCTGGGCCTCATTTTCCTCTTCTGAAAAATGGAAGAGTTGGGTTTGATGACTCCTGAGGTCCGAGAAAGCCCTAGACCCATGATCTTATGAATCATAAGTAGCTTTCTCATAATCATACAGATTGTAAGTAGGAGAATTGGGATTCTAACTCAAGCCCTCTTGCTCTAATTCCAGTGCCTTTTCTAGTCAATATACCCCCAATCCCCTTTAGCTTTTCATTTAATCATCATTCTGTCCTTTCATTGCTCCTAATTTACATAGATTTTGTTTTCTTGACTAGATTGTAAATTCCTTGAGTTATGTAAGGTTGCATGCCTCACTAGTCCATATCCCAATACCCTGGACTAGTGCTCTCAATGAGAGCTTTACTGAATGCTCTTAGAGATATCTAAGGCTCTTAGAATTTGTTTTTATTTTTGACATTCATTAAAAAAAAAATTCCAAATTCTACCCCTCCCCCAGGGCCTTCCCTCCGTACCCCAACCATTGAGAAGAAAAGCAAGTTGATCTTACCCATTAAACATGATACCCATTAAACAGTCATGCAAAACATTTCTATATTTGCCATTACAAAAAAAATGGGAAGAGAAAAAAAGAAAAAAAAATTCAATCCCAATTCAGAGTTCATCAGTTTTCTCTCTGGAGATAAACAGCATTTTTCATCCTGAGTCCTTTGGAATTGCCTTGGATTATTGTCTTTTTTGGGGGGGGGAGCAATTGGGGTTAAGTGACTTGCCCAGGGTCACACAGCTAGTAAGTTTCAAGTGCCAGAATTGAACTCAGGTCCTCCTGACTTCAGGGCTGGTGCCCTATCCACTGTACCACCCAACTGCCCCAGATTATTGTCTTGATCAAAGTAGCTAAGTTTTTCACAATTGATCATCCTTACGAAATATCGTTAATTGTGTACAATGTTCTCCTGGCTCTGCTCACTTCACTTTGCACCAGTTGATATAAGTTTTCCCAGTTTTTTCTGAAACCATCCCACTCGGAGATTTAGTCCAATCCTCTACCCAATGCTCGAGACAGGTGTTAACCTAGCTTATGTTTAGGTACTTCTAGTGTCAAGAGTCTCACTACCTTCTAATTTGTGGTTGTTGTTGTTGTTGGACAGCTCTGGAAAGTTCTTTAGAACTGAAATCTACCTCTTAAATTTCTACCCACATTTGTCATTCTGACTTCTGGAGCTTCATAGAAAACTATATACAATGAGCATGGGCACCATACCTTTTATCTCCTTCCTACTTGCCACTTGCCCCACAGTGCCTAGTTGAAACTTCCATACCTTTAAATGTTGCTCAGTAAAAAGACTGTTGAATCAAAACACTATTTTCATTTCATTTTAATTTTTGTAAGGTAAAGAAGAGATGGAAAGGATATATAAAGCATATATTTTCCTGGGGTTCTTCTAATTTGGACAATTCTTTTTTTTTTCTTTTTTGAGAGGGGAGGGAGCTGAACCTATGATTTTATTGGTATAAAGAATTCCGGGCAAACAAATTCCTCTACCAATTCTGATTGCCACCTTCTCTTCAACTTTTAGTTTGAAGAGTTGCTCTTGGGCACTGAGAGGTTAAGTCCAAACTATTATGTAAGTCCCAGAAATTAAGGCAATACTGGGTTGACTGGCTATGGGGCACAGTCGTATCCAGCCTTCCCTCCCACAAATTATAATATCTCCTCTCAGATTGTAGGGGTACATCAGGGTCAGTTACCAATGTAAGGAGAATCAGCATGACATAGGGAAGACAGAGCCAACCTTGGCAGAATGACCTAGGTTCAAACCCAGACTCTGTTGTCTGAGTCATCCTGACTAAGGCTGGAAACCTCTTGGTGCCCCAGGAAACTTATTAAGTGTATAAATTAAAGAGCAGGTATAAATTTGCTTTGTTAGAAAGACTTTCCTCAAGTTCCCTTGTATCAATGAAACCTAGGTTCCTTTTCTCCCCAAAAATCTCCCAAAATGATCATAGTAAGCTATCATCACTGAATATTGGTAGATTTAGGAGGTAGGATTTAGGCCTGGGATTCAGATGCATTCAACAGAACCAGACAGAGCAGAGTCATTGCCACTCTACATCCCTTTAAACAACCCCAGGTTAAACTGATACTTGCCCTATTCTTCGTACTTTGGGGAATGCAGGAAAATTGTTGAGTGGGGTTCTTGCCTTCCAGGGGCCCACAGTCGAGCCAGGGACACTAAACAAACATATCTGAAACAATATGACAACCATTCCTGTTTGGCTATAATTCAAAACTGCATAAAATTGAGGGTGATCAGTCATTGTAGTTGGCAATGTTGATTCCTTCAAAGGAAGCAAAGAGAAAAAGTGAAATTAGAAAAAATGAACTAGTCATGTAAATAGTTTACCTAGTTCTAGGTCTATTCATAGTCTTCCCCCACACATACTCCTTGCAGGAAAAAAAAATAGCTTATCTCTGAGCCCACGGAAGGACAGAAATACTGCCTAAGGAATTCGCTGCCAGACGTCTAATTAGGTTTGGAGAATTCTTAGCATGTTTATGCTGTAGGTGGTTAGAGCTTGACTTCTTTTAATAGACTTTGGGAAATTGTTGGGCTGGCATAGGTAAATATTTCACAGAGCAGCAGTCAATTAAATATGAATTTGAAGGAAATTCAGTGTTAAAAAACAAACAAAAAAAAAAACAGGGCAGAAATAGAGGAAATGTTGGGACATTTGCAAAACTACAATATGATGAACCAATTTGGCTATGTAAGGCACTTTGAGGGTGAGAGGAAACATTGGCACTGTCCTAGCCAGTAGCTAGTTCTGCTGTGGTGAATTTGAAGAAGCTGTGGAAAGGGGCCAGAAGGCAGATCAGTCATAGCCTGTCATCCAAAGCTGGCCTTTTCTGATGTGTACAGAGAAGCCTATCCATTTTCTTTCTTGTTAATTTTTTGGGGGTATGAACTTATCACTCATCAACAAACATTTCAATATATAAACAAAAACAAGAAAGAAGATTATATAAACTATGATACACTAGAGATACAGGATGAAATGTGCATTCTCATACATAGCCAATGTATAGATTTGTTTTGGAGATCATATATATTTTTTCCCAAGGGAGGACTTCTATGGATGGTGGGGAGATGGGTTAGTGGGCAGTTATAGATATACAAAAAGGGAAGGCATCAAAAGGCCTATCCATTTCCAGTCAAAACTGAGGTGTAGAAATCTGAATTAAGGGTTTCAGTGTATTGGCCACATTCAGCTTTGTGAATCACTGAAAGGAATCAATAGAACTTAGGCAGGATCACACACATACATGTGAAGGAACCTCAAAACGGGCAGGAGAAGGCCAGCCTCATCCCTTTATCTTCCATAAGTGCTTTTAAAATTAGTAATGTTAGGCCTTTAGATGATCAAGACAGAAGCAGAAGAAAATGTTTACTTAAATACATTCAAGAGTATTGAGTAAGAATTTATGCTGTACTTTTGGTAGAGTCAGCTATCATGACCAGTTTCCCAATTCTCTTACCTTTTCCCAAGTAAGTTCTGCCTCAGATAAGTTCCTATAAGATAAACCATGTCACAAATAAGCCTGTCTGTGATGATCCTATAGTAGGTACTGGTTCTCTAGGGAACACAGAAGCACTAACCCTGGTTTGAACCAGTGGCCAATGTTTCTAACCCTAGGCAGGGCTCACACAGGGAGGGGTATGTTCCTCACCTCTGAAGGTTCTATGGTTCTGTCAGATTGTTGCACTACAAACACAGTCCAGATGAAGAACAAATGAAATGGAAAGTCCCAAGCTGAATGAGCTGAGGAGGATGAGTATTGAGGGAAAATGAGCAACCATGAATGGAACCATGCCTTTGCAATGCTTCTGCTAGGCAGAATCTTCTTCTTTAGTGGCCACAATTATAGCTTTGTGGATGGATGGCTGCTCTTTCCAAGGACTCCAAGTGATCTGTCTGCCCCAATGCAAGTATATTTGAATCTATTAAATTCAATTCAGTTTAACATTCATTAGGTACTGGTTACCTATTAGGTAGTATGTTAGGCACAGAGGATATAAAAACAAGAACAGAACAATACCTGCCTTCAAGAAGCTTCCATTTCTACTGAGGGAAATGGAGCATGTGCATGGATCAATAAATACAAAATGTACATAACATATGTACCAGTTAACTTGAGGCATGTGAAAGCTCTAATACTTGGAAAGAGGGGATCAGGAAAGAGCTTATGTAAGAGGTGGCACTTGAGCTGAGCACTGAAGGGAGCTGGGGATTCTAAGAGGTCAAGATGGGAGGGAAGAGCAGTGCAAACATGGGAGACAAAATACCTAAAGGCGTTGAGGTGGGAGATCGAATATCACTTTCAGAGAATAGCAAGTTGTCCAAGACTTGGGTATATGCCTTATTGCACTAGGTATAGGATGGTGACTCAGGCACTAACAACAGCACTATTGGAATAGTTCTTGCCCTCAAGGTACTTATAGTGTAGCTCAAGAGATTGGATAAACCCGTGGAAAAGAGTTAGAGAACTATATAAAGCAGTCTGGGATTAAGTGTAACATGGTGCAGATGTACATGTGCTGGTCGTGTTTATAAAATGAGAGATGAATCAAGACTCAAGTAATTGGGGAAGACTTCCTGAAGGAGGTGGCCCTTGAGTTGTGCAGCTGTTCTAATGATCTTAGAAAGCATCTACCTGAAAGGCTTGAGACCTTACCTTCCCAGGGTAAGGTCAGCTGTAGAAAGCCCTCTTTTACTATTTTTTCCAGAACTAGAGCTCCAGAAATCAAATCAGAAAGCACAGAAACAATTGAAGGGAAGGTCAGTGGCTGTTGTAGCTTAACTTTACAAAGTAGATGTACTTCCGGACAGAGTAGCCTATGCGCGGTTCTCCACCCATTACATTCCATCTCTAGCGTCTTTGCCTTTGCCCTGGCTGCCCCTCAAGTCTGGAATGGTCTCCCTACTAGACCCCCCACTCCCCAGCCTCTCAGATTTCTTGTCTTCCTTCAAGTCTCAGTTTCAGAGCTACCTCCTACAGGTGATCTTTCCTGGTCCCCCAGCTGCTAATTCCTTCCTCTCTAAGCATGTCTTCTACTCTGTATATATCTTCTGTGTAACTATTTCTATGCATACTCTCTATCCCATTAGAACGTAAGTTCCTTGAGTGTAGGGACTGCTTTTGCTTTTTCCTTGTATCCCCAATATTTAGTATAGTGCCTAGCAAGTAAACTCTCAGTAAATACTTGTTAATCCTGTGAAGTGTTGAAATCCTTTTCACAGTGGATCAGTAACTCCCTAATCTGTCTGCTCTGTAAAATTGGATTATCCTGTATCAGGGAATTATATATATTTACCCATGTATACACATGTATGCATATACAGTATATACATATGTATATCTGCACATATGTATACACACAGATTGTGTATGTGTGTGTTCATGTGTATTTCCTATAATAGAGCATACTGATATTTGAAACTCATGGGCAGCTGCTTTTTTTTGTTGAAATCTGCCAGATTGACAGTTCCATGGATTCCTGAACTTCTGGTAGAAGGGATGCTAGTTTATCCCCTAAGAGCCTTTGTAATCCTGCCCTGGAGGGCTGAAGCCTCTCTGCTGTCAGTATTGGGGGTTTGTTTTGATGGGTTCTTACCTTGAAAGAGTCTGGTTCCAGACCACTGTGACTGAGTGGATAAGAAACATTCCCCCAGCCTTAGTAATTGCTTTAGATGGCTGCCAACACCAATTGGAGCTGGTGACCTCAAAGAACCTCCCCCCTCCATAGGCCTCCCCGATCCCCTGCCCCACAACCACAGGCCAACTGCCTCCATGCTGTTGGATTTTTCCAGTTTATTGTTCATTAAGTTACATCAAATGAGGAAATAAAGGGTGTCACATGGTCATGGGTTATTAGAGAAAAATGAATTTCCCACCTGCTGCTTCATTTTTTCCCTTGCCTCTGGAAGCTAGAAAGAATTGGATTTGTGAACAATTTCCCTGAATTGTATGCTTTCCAGCAAGAGGCTCCATATGTCAGGACAAGAGCTACAGCTGTAATGATTAGTTGTAAGTTCATCTTTTTTATTAATGGAGAACTTATATGCAAATCAGAAGCTCCATTTTATAAGACAAACTTTCTGTTTACTTGCAAACTCATGTGCTGCATCAGAGCTAATGTTCACCCATTCAGTCCCATGCTGCTGGCCCGAGAGCAGGAAGATAATTACTGGCTTTTGGAGGCTGTACAGCATGGAATCACAATGTAGAATTAGCCCCTTGGGCGTTCTAGACTCCACCTTCAGTCTCCCTTTTTCTCTGCTGGGTGTCCTTTTGCTGTGAAATCTCCAGTAAAAAGTAAATCTCCCCTGCTCCCACACCACCCCTCAGAGCATCTGTGACTCAATGGCTATTTAGTGTAACCTAACTCACCAGTTGTTAGTGTATGGCCAACATTGGAGGCGGGTGGGGTGAGGGGGGCAGGTTGTGCTGAATGTTTTGGACTGGAGGATGTAGAGTGTTTGTTTCAGGTTGACTGGCAGATGCCTCTATGATTTGCAAAGGTTAAAAGGGTTTGGTCAAACTTTGCATTCAACTGAAGATTCAATTAGATTCAACAAGTATTTATTAAGCATCTGCTCTGTGCCAGGTAATGTGCTAGGTTGGGGGATACAGAGACAAATGAAATACCATGAAATAGTTTCTATTCTGGGAGAGCGTGGTTGAGGGTTATGTACTGTTTACATGGATAGTTCTATCCAACATGCCTTGAAGAGGGAGAGAATAATAACAATTAAGGGCAACAGGAAAGGTGCTTTATGGGAAGTAGTATATGCACTGAGCTCTGAGTGATGCTAAAGATCCTAAGAGGCAGCAGTAAATAAGGAGTACATTCCAGGCATGGGGGACAGGCAGTCTGTACAAAGCTGGGGAAATGAAATGCCAAGTACATTTGGTAAGCCTCAAACTAAGCTATCATTTTTTTCCCCTAACAATTCTCTTGTCTAGGCTAAACATGTCTTTCATCTCCATTTTGTACCCTAGTTAGATTGCTCTTTGGATTCTTGAATGCCAGTAATGTCTGGAGAGTATGAAGACAGTCCTTAAATTTGGGGGTAGCCACCCATCTTGAAACAAGATGACTGATGGGAAATAAAAGCTAATAAATTCCATTGGTCATATCTTTTGGGACTACACCAAGTAGGGCCTAGAGTTCACAGTTTGAAGGTTTTAACTTTGGGGTCTTGGTACTCTAAGGATGCGTATGCTTCAGTGTGATTCAATTGCCATATCTTCAGTTAATACAGGAGTTTCCTGCAATTCTTGTGTACCTTTAACTTTGAATAACTAAGGCTATGGGAATGATAAGGGTAGAGAAGGAATCTAAATAGGCATTTTAGCATAACTGCTTTTAGGAAAGCTCCATGGTGGTTACACTCAGTGCATTCTTTGTTCCTAATCCTGTGACCCTTCGAGATGGTAACTGTAGAGGAGAAAGGTAAACTGTATTCTGTGGTCAATAGGGTTGAAGCATATATCAGCCAGAGAGGGTGGAAAAATCCATGTCTTACTAAAAGGTTAGCAGCTTGTTGCCTTAAGTTATTAAAACTTGAAAAAATTTAAAAACTCTCCTGGGGATTCTATGAAACCCCTCTAATGAGTGTTCACATTCTGCCAGGCTCCATACAAAGCATGGGTATGACTCTTCTTGCTCTTTGGAAGTGAGATCATTGTCTTGTTGAGGTGCTTTTTTATTATTTTTTCACTCTTCTCCCTTCACAGAGATGAGAGATATAGAAATGAGATGAGGGAGACTGTATGTGGGTATGTGAGTATGTTTGTGGGTAAAGTTAGCCTGGTTCTGTTTGTAGTGGTTGAGAAACACAGCCACATTTCATTTAAATCTGGGTTGGCAGTAACTGACTTGGAGTTGGAATTTTTTGTAGGAGCAGAGGACAGCAGAGAGGTAGTACACAACTGAAGTTCTATTCTCATTGTTAGGTAACTCCCGGGTTACCAAGGACAGTTGACAAGTTAGTGACATGCTTTCCCAATCTGCTTTGATTTATTTTCATGTCGCAGAAGTTTTTTTATTTAATATTCTGTTTTCTCTAATTACATGTAAAAACAATTTTTAACATTAGGTTTTTTTTAAATTTTGAGTTCCATATTCTTTCTCTCCCTGCCCCATTGAGAAGGCAAGCAATTCAACATACATGCACAATCATGTAAAACATATTTTCATATTAGTCATGTTGTGAAAGAAAACAAAGACCACAAAAAAAATTAAGATTTTTTTTCTCAGAGTATGCTTCAATCTGCATTCAGATTCCATCAGTTCTTTCTCTGGAGATGGATAGCATTTTTCATCATAGGTCTTTCAGAATTGTCTTAGATGATTATATTGCTGAGAATATAAGTCACTCATAGTTGATCATCATACAATATTGCTGTTACTGTATACAATGTTCTCCTGGTTCTGCTCACTTCTCTTTATTTCAGTTCATGTAAGTCTTCCCAGATTTTGTCAGAGAAGTTCTTAGTTTAATCTAGACAATTTCCTTTCTCAGCCTGGCATAGAACTCACTGAAAGAGAAGATGGTGATCTACTTCATCAGACAGGGATGTAGTTTTGGGTATGCAGAGCCAAAGTTATATTCAGATATAACCTGGTCCCACATGATACATTTGGATAGCGGTGAATAAGATCAGAGGAGTATATTTACACTGGATATCCTAGAATTACGGAGGACATAGTCTCCAAGAGAAAATTTTCTCCTGGAGAAACTAATGGATAACCCAGTCTCAATAAGGGGATATATACTTTCTAAGAAAAAAAAAACAAAACATCAAAGCAGATTTCCAAGAGGAATCCAGGAATGTCTTTGAGATGTTTATAAAATTCTTTTGAGGTAGTTTAGTTGCAGCACCATTCCTGAGGAGAGTCTGAACTGATGGAGCTTTTATCTTTTTTTCTCAATCTGGAGACTGTATTATTCTATGTAATAGTTTGTTAATATGCTCATTTTATTTAAAGAGCATATCTAAAAACCAGAGAACCAGGATGTATGGTTGAAGTCTGAGGGTGCACCAAAATTCAATTCTTTAATTCTATGCACTCTCTCACTTTTCTGCTAACTTGTTTACCTTTCAGCTAAAAAGACTTAATTTTTATTTCCCCCATTTAATGCTGTCCCCCACAATATTCTACCAGGTGCATTGCAAAAAACAGCTTTCTACTCATCTAGGCCAATCATAGTCTTGATTAATTAACCTAATCAAACACTCCAATATGACAGTTCAACCTGATTACATGAGAAAATTCTATTCCTCACCCTCCCCCAACCTGGGAGATTGGAGTTTTCATCTTTTAAATCATGGGAGATGTCAACCTGCCCCACTATTCTCGAAAATCTGCAGTCTGCTCCAATATGGTACAGGCTAAAGTTGGTGTGAACTCTGAGAGCAGTAGATATTGGCTCATGATTAACTGAAATGTATTTTTTTTTGTTAATTTAGTGAGTTTACATTTTTCAAGACTGAATATAACTCATTGATTATAAAATTTGGTGTTCCAGAATATTGTCAGGCTGGACATTAAATCACAAAGTATGTCAATGATATTTACTACCAAAGAGACAAGCTATTCTTTGTCTTGCAAGGCTCTAATTCCTGTCCTTTTTTTCCATTGTTCATTTATCCAGAAAACGCATTCATTTGATGATTTGATGGTCAACCAGTTCAGGTACCTGGCACTGCTTGGCAATCCCAACTAGTCAGCTCTCTCAGTGACCAAATAGTGAAAATTTATTCAAAGACTAGAAGGAAAAAAAACAAAACTTATGTGCCCTGGTGCAAAAGGGCAACACACAGAGCTGTCTCCTTTTCTTTATCCTTAGCAGTGGAACAAAATTAGTGTCAATTTCTTACCTAATTAGCACCATTTTTTGGATTCTGTTTTCTTATGATTTCTTTTAGAGAATTTTTTTTCCCATCACAAATGCGTCTCAGGGCTGTTCTTACATACTCATTGCCAGCTATCACTTTTTAATTGCACAGGCCTTTGTTTTGTTTTCTGTTTTTTTAATAAGTCTCTGCTGAGGAAACTTCTCCTCTCTGGGTCCAATCAGGTTGTCAGATCAATTAAGGTAATTGACAGCAGGTTTATCACATTCCTTAATCAGGATTGTAGCCATTTTATTAGAAGAAAAAACCCCCAAATGATTTAAAAGTGGAAGAAAAGGGCTCTTTAAACAAGGGGAGGGTGAGGAAGTAATTTGAAATATCAGGCTTTTCTGACAAAGATGGAAAGTGGGGAAAACACATCCATTCTGTTTAGAGTACTGACTCCAGCCAGGGAATAGTGGATTCAGTGGAATGAGCAGGTGAACTTTTCATTCTTGCCACAAAGTACATCTTAGCTTCTTGCATTTGTGGGTCATGATTTCAGGGTATTTTCTGAGCATGGTAATGAGAAGGGCAGTAGCCAAGGTTGCAACCTCTGCCCCCAATCAATGAGGTTAAGTAGTATTTGGCAAAGCTGACAAACCTGTGATCCATGCCCTGGCATATCCTGGCATATCAATGACCTCAGTGAGCTCTTTTCTTGATCCTGAAGCACATCTTTGTATTGGAGGTCACTCATCAAGGGAGGCAGTTTAGTATCTTTGTTCAATCTGAAGCTGGAAGAGGCTGGGTTTGAATCTAAGTTTTGACATTTGTAACCTGTGTAATCGTGGTCAATTACTACCAGTCTCTAAGCCTTAGTTTGCTCATTTGCAAAATGTAGATTAAATGTGTACTAGCTGGCTCTTGGCCTGTTGTAAAGAAAACCATTTGCAAACTAAAAAAAAAAAAAAAAAAGAAGTACTCCCTTTATATTTTATATGATAGCTTAATCATCCCCATCAGCTCACCATTAGACTACGAGCTCCCTGAGGGCAGGGGCTGTTCTCATCTTTCTTTAGATCTTCAGTGCTTACACTGTACTGGGAACATAGTAAGTGTTAGATAAATCCTTGTTGACTAACCATCATCAGTTCCTTTACTGTCTTGAGCGTCAGGGTGAGTGGGGTATAGACTTTGTGAAGACTTCTCAGGGTGGTGAGGAAGAGACTGTCTCAAAACTGGAGGCAGGCTCCAGAGAACAAAGAAAAAAGCCAACAGGCCTAAGTTTCCTTTTCCTGAAAATTACTCATCCTATGGAATCCGGCCCCGCCTTTACTGCCATATCAGTATTAAGTTTGCCAAATAAGGACATATACATTTTGACTGGTTAGGCCCTGTTTCCTTGTTCTTTGTCTCCTGAGAAGATTTTTGTGCTTAGAATGTGAGCCCTGCCTCCCAACCAATGGGAATTAAGGGAGTGGGTGGTGGGTGGGAGGCTCCTTCGGATAGGGTATATAATTTTGCCTTGTCCTTTGTGCCTCTCCTCTCTCCTGCTGGTAGTGAACTGGGGGAGCAGACGCCCTTTCTCGCGAGATTGTAATAAAAAGTAACTTTTTTTTTTGCTTCCTTGAGAAGTCTCTAAGTTTAATTGTGTTAGAGTTGCTGTCCCACATAAGGGGAAGTCAAGTTAACTTTCTAAGGAGTAAAAGGAGAGAATAGTTGTTCTCTCATCCACCTCACCCATAACATAGGGGTTTAGGAGATTATCATCATTCTTCATAGATGGCTATTTCCCCCAAACCTGTTCATCACACTTTCCGATGTTAGTTTTTATGTTTCTAGAAACCTTTGAACTTCCTGAAGCACTTTCACATTTAATATAAAATTTTTTAAAAAAATGAGCCCTTATGTAAAAGGCCCTATGTCTTTGTTGGGGACATACAAATATAAATGTTAGAGAAATGCAAATATAAATAAGACACAATCCCTGCCCTCAAGGATTATATGGTCTAGAAGGGAAGATAAGCTCTGTTATAAGTTATTATATAGTCAGAATCATGGAATCTCAGGCCATCTTCTCCATCCCACGACAGAATAAGACTTGTCTCCTTAATTTTATTGTAGTAGTAGCCTGCTACTCAGTCTTTGAATAACTCTATCATGTAGAAATCCACTAGTAATAATGATTGTTGTTGTTCAGTCACATCCAACTCTTCTTGACCCCATATGGAGTTTTCTTGGCAAAGATACTGGAATGGTTTGCCATTTTCTTCTCCAACGAATTAAGACAAATAGAGGTTAAGTGACTTGTCCAGGGTCACACAGCTAATGAGTATCTGAGACTGGAGTTGAATTCAGATTTGTATTCCTGATTCCAGGCCCAGAGCTCAACCACCTAGTTGCTTCTGAGTAATGGTGATAGTGATCATAATAATCATAGAAATAATAATTGCAATGATAATACTAGGTATCATGGTAGAATGGAATGAGGCTAGCCTTGGACTCGGGAAGATCTGGATTCTAGTCCTGCCTCTGACATATATTAGTTATATGACTAAACCCAACCCTCTTAAATCTAGTGCCTTCCGTCTCTTAATTATTTCATTTTAATCCTATATACAGGATCCATATGTATTTGTTTGCTTGCTGTCTCCCCCATTAGCTTGTGAGCTCCTTCAGGTTAGGGATTATCTTTTTTCTCTTTTTGTATCTCCATTGCTTAGCAGAGTACCTGACAGTAGTGGGCACTTAATAAATGTTCCTTGACTGACTGACTGACTCCCTGACCATAGACACTTAACCACTCAGTGCCCAGAGACAAATCTATAAGATTTTAAGTTACAGATTAGCTGCTGACCTATATTGGTGGAGGGATTTGCCACCCTGGGAGTTCCCTATGGATAAAATAACATATCTGGACCATCAACATCATCATCATCACCATCATCATTATCACAGAAAATATGGTCCTTGAAGTTTTTTTTAAGAACTTCATGAATATTATCTCTTTTAAGTGTTGTGACAGCCCTGTAGGATAGGTACCCAATTTTATGAAGGAAGGCTGAAACTGAGGCTCAGCAAGGTTAAAGTTTTTGCCTATGGTAATGTAGCTGGTAAGTGACAGAGGTGAGACCTGAACCCAGTTCCTTCTGAGTGCAAGTCCAGAACTCTCTCTGCATACCATGCTGCCACCCCATTACTTTCCAAGAGAGCATGCAGTATTCTACTTTTAGATAGCTTTATTTGACAGAAAGTTTTTCATTACATGGGACTTAAGTCTGCTTTTCTGCACCTTCTACCCATTATGTTTAGTTCTGCCCTCTGTGGCCAAACAGATCAAGGATATCCCCTGGCATGATAACCCTTCAGACGCTTGAAGGCATCTATCAGTTCTCCCCCAAGTCTCCTCTTCTATACGCTAACCGTCCCCAGTTATTTCAATTGATTATCATATGGAATACCCTTGAGTCCTGTCACCATCCTGGTTACTCTTTTCTGATGCTCTCTAGGTTATCAATGTTCTTCTTAAAATAGGATACTTAGATGTGAACACAGTGCTCTAGATGTTATCAAACCAGGGCAGAGTATAGCTCCACCATCTTTAAATTATGACCATAGATTCTCTTCATCATTATTGATTTTACTCCCCACTATATAATGATTCATATAGCTAGGTTCCAATTAGTATGAATAATGAATCCCACAGAATTGGTAGCATGTATTTGGCTCAACCCTATTCAGAGTTACAGTTATGTAAACTATGATAACTGGTACCAGCTCAATGGAAATATGCAGTGTGAATTTGAATAATGCAACCTTTTCTGAGGATTCATTGTTCATGCTGATCAAAACCTAGCTTCATTTTTAACTGAGTGCCCCAAAAAAGTGGTATACTCAAACAGTGCTAGGATAATTGCTTTCACTCACATTTAAGTAGTGTCTTCTGACTTATAAAGCAAATTACATCCGTGATCTCATTTCATCCTTATAATAACCTCATTAGGACGATAAGATGAGATTATTACTCTCTCCATTTTACAGATGAGGAAACTGAAGTCCAGAGAAGTTAAATAACTACCAATTGAATTACTGGTGAACTAGGATTAGAACCCAGATTTCCTGACCTTCAGTCTTGTTTTAAATTCACCCAAGGCAACTTTGAATTCCTTTGTGCCCAGTCAACAGCCCCATATGGCTTTGAATTGTTGACCAAGAGATGGGCCAGGTTGATTTTAACAAACAGAACCCAAACTTGGGAAGTTGGAAGTCTGGTGTAGTGTGTCTAGTCATTTCATACTTAACTTTCTCTACTTTCCAATCTGTAAAGTGGGCATACTTACATATCATTGTGCCATTCTGTGCATACTTTGTATGAACAATAAGACCTTGAAATTACTGTATATGAAATTCATATACTTGCCTACAAAGTATATGCACATACACCCTCTCATTTATGCTTACAACATTTGTGGAGATACTTTACTCATTTTATAAAAGAGAAAACAGGAACTGAAAGGTTGATTTTCTTAGTTATCTTTTACTCAGTCAACAAGCATTTAATTGCCTGCTGTATTCTAGACGCTTTTTTAGTCCTAGCTTTATCTAGTCAATTAGAATACCTTCATGCACATAGAGAGGAGAGACAGAAAGAAAAAGAGGAGAGAAATAAAAGTAGAGAATATATGAAAAAATGCAGTATATTTCAAGAAGATAGGTGTAAATTATGGCAAGCAAAAAACAATATTTTGTTTGATTATAATAAAGAGTTATTCTGTCAGTGGTTCCCTTTCAAAGCCAGGTTTTCCATATTTCCATCCTCAGCAATATTGATTTATTTCGACTACCTCTGTAAATGATATCTTTTCATTATTCCTCAAACGCGATTTCACTATTTTGAATTTCAACTTTGTGTCCATTGTTCTATTAACAAACAGTATACATTATTGTTCCCCAGTCACCACCATTCCTTGCTCCCTTTTAAGAGCCATGGGAGGAGGGAGAGTAACAGAATATTCAGGAGAATATCTCGTATGTGTCTGTATATCACTAAGCAAAGCATCTAGATGTCAGTGAGGGCATTTTTTTCCCACTGATTCCTAACCTCTGTTTGCATACTTTGGATCATGCCTTGTATTCCCCTTCAAAGAACTCCTTACCTGCCTGGAATTTTTAGATCTCTGACTTGTGTCTCTTGATTCCTCAAACACCACTCCCTGCCCCAACCATGACTTCTACCATTTCAGTGGCTTGGCTTACTCTTTTGAGGCCTTGTGGCTATTTCTATGATAGTTGTTTCCCTGGCCACACCTCAGTCTACTAAACATAATTTCTCCTCAAGTTCTCAGGATTCCCTACCTAGCCCCAGATTTAACAACTTTAACTTCAATATGTTCTTACAAAATTCCTCAAAATTACTGAAACATAATGGGCCCGTGTTTACTGCTGTTCCTCATGGCCCTTAATGTATTGATGGCCATAGTAATAATTTGTATGAGTGTGACTGGAGAGATCAGAGTACTCTTAACCATCTTAGTCACACAGACTATATGTTGCTGGGACATTGACTAAAGCCTATGGACCTGCTTGTTAGAAATGTCACTATTAGTGATTCTGCTACTTCGATTTACAAGCTCTCCTACATTGAATTTATGACCATAGACTTCTATAATGTCTATGTTCCCTCCCCCAATCCCACCACCTTTATAGGTCTGGCATATGCCCAACTCAACACTTGTTCTGTGTGGCAAATAGCACAGTGTAAGGCACACACTAGGTGTTCAATAAATACTTGTTGATTTACAGATTGCTGCTCTGTGCATTTTATTCCTTTCCTTATTTGGTTTGTTTGTAAATGTTACACAAAAAACTTCCTGGATTGCCTCTTAGAAGCATAGAGGTGACCTGAATCTTCAACGACTATGCTATTGAAGCCCAATTTATGGTAGGTTCCACTTATTTGGAAAGGCTTTGAGTAATGGCCCAGTGATAGATTACATACACATCTATTGTCTTAGAACCAGTCTTTCAAAGGTCAGAGAAGCTTATTGATACTTTGGCTGCAGGGTGTTAATTTTCAGCCTTAATAAATCTTGAGTCATCCACTCAATTCTACTTGTGTTGTGATGTATATCAGTAAGAAGGAGAAGCCACACTTACAAAATTATAAATCACAGAATCATTGATTTAGAGGACCCAGTGGACGTAAGGGACCTCTAATCTGCCTCCTTATTTAACAGTTGAGGAAGAAGAGGCCTCAGAGAGATTGTGACTTGTAACAGAGATGTCGAACTTGGGCCTATGGGCTGCATGAGGTACCCAATACTCCCTGCCAAGTATGGCTGAACCAGAGTAAAATATAATTGGGAGATGCTTAACAAAATAAACTTAAACACAAGAAAACATAGATAAGGTTGATTTACTGTTTTCTAATATGAGGTCATCAGAGATCTATTTCTGTTTGAGTTTGACACCACTGTCATAAATCACAAAGGTAGAAAGTAGAAAAACTCAGATTTGAATCCAGGACCTCTGACTCCAAATCCAGTACTGCTTCCGCTGTATTAGTAGGAACTGCTGCCTAACATACAAAATATTTTCCAGTCTGAAAAAAATCCTTTCCCTTTTGGGACTAGGATTCAAAAGGAAACAAAAGGAAAAAAAAAAATCCTACATAGTGTTCCTGATAATCTGAGATTCTGCATTTTGGGTTTGCTTACAGTGAATGATGCTCTCGAAATAGATACGGAGGTCCTTTAACACCTTCCATCCCCCTCACATGCCCTGCCTAACAAGGCTGAGCTGCAATGAGCAGAGCCAAGCAGATCAATAGTAATCATACAATGCTAGGAAAAGAGCCTCCTCTGTAATCCAGGGGCAGCTCACTTAATTTTGCCACTCAAACCAAGGGCTGATTGTTTGTTTGTTTTTATTTGCTATGTGTGCCTGGTTTTGGCTTCTTCTTATTATTATTTTGGCTGTAGGCGGTTTTGAAAATGGCTTTTTCTGCTTCCTCTTTTCCTCTTCTTCTTCTTAATTAACATCTCCGGCTTTGTAATTGTCTCTTGGCTCCTTCCCATCCTGCTCAGGGAAGGATCATCATTGGCTCAGCCACCCCTGAGTACATATCGGGCCCCATGTCATGCCCTCCCAAACTTCTCTCTTTGAATGTCAGCCTTCCCACTGCCTGTGCTTTTAATTCTGTTTTCAAGTGTTGGCCTTCCATGCCAGATTTATTTCAGATCATAGGTCACATGCCCTTTGACTTAGTGTAAATTGTAGGCATTGAATAATTATGAGCTAAAAAAAAAACAAAGACAAACCAGGATATGGTGTGCTATGTGATCTGAAAGTGCAGATAGAGAAAAAAAGTTTATCTCACTATTAACTAATTAATTTACCAAATCTTTTAAGAGTCAAGCTGAATTTCCTTCATGAAATCTTACCTGATCAACCTGACATTAATAACCCTTTCCTGACTGTCTATAAGACTTAAATGTCTGCACTATTCATTTTAGTTCTCAGTTAAAAATTCAGTTTAGCATTTGATTTGATTTGATGAGAATATCCATTAGATTTCATTAGACAGAGGCTGGTGGAACATAACCTAAGAAATATATCCTGAGGACTTGCCTGAATCGCGTGAAGATCAGATACTCAGAATCATTCAACTGTAACTTTTGGAGGCTGGATTTGAACCCAAGTCTTCCTAACTCCAACCCTACCATTCCTCACCTAATATTGTACATTGCTATTTTATTGATGTGTATAGGTCTTGACTCCTCAGTATTACCATAAAATCCTTGAAGAAGACCACTGTTTCTACTCATTGTATCCTCTATAATATCTAGGATGTTTCTTGATGCATGACAAGTGTTCAAATATTTATTAAATTGAATTTATTTAAATTAAAAGGATTTCTTTTCTTCCTACTACTCCAAAGGTAGTCTTCAGCAAGAGATCATCTCCTAGTTTGAAGGAGCCATCAGGTTGCTGGAGGAATATGCACTGTGACTTCCAGTTGTTTGATGGCTTCACTGACTGATAGCCATTGGTGGTCCTGAACAGTGTTTGTACACCAGACGAGTAGGGCAAAATCTAATCTGTCTGTAATGGATCTTACTGGGAAATGTTAGAAACTGACCTTTTCAATAGAAATTTACTTGATAGGTCTTAAGCTAAGCTGAGCTAAACTTGTCACCAACACATGATTAAACTCTCTCAAATGAACATCAATTGTGCATATTATTAATGGAAATTGAAATCAGTTTAAATGTTCTACATAAATTTAAAATGAGCCAAAAAAAAGTGTGTAGAGGCAGGGGAGTGAAAGTTTCTGTGCGTAATATACTAAGCCAGAAAACTTTCCCAGAATTGGGAACCAGGACAAGAAACCACATCTGATGGACTCATTTCAATGTTTACTGCAGGCCTTATACATTTTCTCAATATCCTAGAACTCTGTAAATGGAAGGAATTTGACTCATTCCAAAATTGGCTTGGGCTAGAAATCTTGGCCACGGCTCCTGAGTCTTCTCTTAACTTGCCATAGGCCCTCATGAGTACTGCCTTAGACAACTTTACCTGTAGTTATTGACAGTCTCTGTGATGGCCAACAGTATTAATCATGTCATATGCTTACAGAATAAGGAGCAAAAGCAATATGGCAAATATATCATGTATATATCATGTGTGTTATAGCCCAAACGAGAAGTTAGTAGCTAAACATTAATGAATTAACACATTAATGAATCCCAGTTATGTTTATATACATATTGTGAAGTTATTACAGTAAGTTATTAGCTAGAGAAGGAGTGTGTGCCTTGATTTAAGGTGTAAATATGTGGACATATTGACTAAATCTGGTTCACCAGTGCAAAATTTAGGCTGTAAAATTCAAATATGCTTGTGCAAATTTAAGTATATTTTCATAGACTGATGGTTCTAGTGACATAAGTGAAGACAGAGGAGCTTCATTTCAACGAGTGCCTAGAGCTGATAATGGAAATGTAAACAGGACCCTAACAGACCTGTTCCTCATTCTTTCCTGGAGACATTAGCCTGTTACCCTTGTGCAGCCTCTAGAGTATAACACATATGTAAAAGGAGAGAGTGAATGAGACTACCCACCTTAAAGCATAGGGTAAAGCTATAGCATAATTTAAAAATGCATAAATATTTCAAAACAATCAAACAACAATGCTATAAATTTGTAAGGTAGTAGCAATAATTCCAAAGTTTGTAAAAGGCATCCTTATATAGATGAGCTACACATCAGCTGCAAATGGTTCTTCTGAAATCAAATCAAATTGAAAGACATCTGCTTAGCCTAAACTGTCAATGACACTCTATCAAACGGTAAAGGAATCTCAGTGGGCAGATACCTCTTGAGCCAACTTGGGAAGACTTAGGAGGTTCCTCTAATGGTCTTTTAAGTCTCATATATGCTTATCATTTGGCTGCTTCTGCGCTAGGGAGATAATCTTCTGATGGAGTAAACAGATCAGTTTTTATCAAACTGGAATTTGTTCCTTTGAAAGTTTTTTAAATACATATTTTGTTATTATATTTTTGGAGTCATTATTTTCTTTACCTGCTCTAGTTCTAGAACTGTAGATTATACCTATAAGATATGCAGATGAAGTATGAATAAAGTAAAAGATTCTTTGGTGTTCAGTAACCCTTGTGGGATAGTGTGGCCTTACCTCTTAAAAGTCTTAAAGGTCTTTGTGGCCTCTGACAAGCAGCTTTAAGGGCATGGAAGAAAGAAAGAAACCTAGTCAAGATAGATGGTTATCTTCACTTGCTGTGCATCTAGAGGACAAGATTTCAAGACCATCTTTGGTAGGTTTAATAGGTTTAGTAGGTTTTCCCACAATAGGATTATCTATTTTGTCTTAAACATTTTCTGTGGTGTCTAGGTAGGGTTGGGTGCTGAGATTTGTGATAAAAAGAAATTTTCAAACTAAAACTGGTAGGACTAGGTAGAACAATCATAAATAATCTGACCAACCTTGATGTTTTCTTACAGCATTTAGAAGTGTAATGTGTGGTTTTGAGAATGGAAGTTGGTGAGCAAAGGTACCTCTTTTCATAATTATATGTTTTGGTGGCCTTCAAGAGATAGGAAGTTTCTAAAGGAGCTTCATTTGGTTGATCTCTTTGTGTGCATCTGTGTGTCCTCGAGGAGTGGTTGGCACCTTGGTAAATACTAAACTAATACACATAAGACTAAGCAAGTAAAAATTTTAAAAAGCAGTTCTCCCTGAAAGCAGATAATACCCAATAAAGTGAGATCAGGCAGTTTCCATGGCAGTTTCTGGGGGGAAAAAAAATTTCCTAGGAGAAGTAAAAAAAAGGACCATAGTTCATCTTGAGGGCCAAGTGTAGGGTGTATATCATATATGCTTTCTTTCCTGAGGTGGTTAGTAAATATTTCTTCTGCCAATGCAATGCCTCCCTCTTCATGAAGACCAAGAACCTAAAACAAACAAAAAAAGAAAAACATAAATAAAGATGAAAAAAACATATTCCAGTAGGATAGGGAGGGATCAAAGATAGTATTAAGGAATTGATGAGCAGAAGAATGAGATGGGGGAGAGGAGAACAATACATCTTTGGAGACATATAATGGATGTGAGTGTTTGACATTGAGATGACAGATTCTGGGCTGCAGGGAGCAAAGTACATAAAGGGTTGGGAGGGGGGAGAAAAGGGGAAAGGGAAGAGGATGATTATACTCCATTGAAGGAGCAGGATCCAGTGCAGGGGATTGGATTTAGAACCAGAAGAAGATCTATATTCAAATCTCAGTACCTCTACTTGCTATCACACAGAGCTTTCTATCTATGTGAAAGCAAGTAGAGATACCTATATGTGTGGGCAAGTCCTTTGACTTCTTTGGGTTTCATTTTCTTTATCTATAAAATAGAGAGAGTTGGACTAGATAATCCTAAGGTACCTTCTAGCTCTATCTCTATGAGCCTATGATCTGGCAATGCTCTTGACGGAGATGAAGCTTTTTTTTTTTCCATAGAAGACCATAATGGTTTAAATACAGAGTTCTTGGTAAATTGGGACTATCCTTATAGGAAGTGAGGTGTTGGCATCCATGTTGGGTATGAAGCAGAGAGAGGAATCACTTACCTTAGTGCATTTTGGTTGTTGAGGGCTGTTG
The DNA here is from genome assembly GCF_900497805.2 of Vombatus ursinus. Lineage (NCBI taxonomy): Eukaryota > Metazoa > Chordata > Mammalia > Diprotodontia > Vombatidae > Vombatus > Vombatus ursinus. The sequence goes on from NW_020948983.1 coordinate 13,268,432, forward strand.
GTACCTGGGATGAGGCATAGTTCAGTGAAATCTTCAAGGAGTAGAATGAGGTTGTGTAACTTTTTATAGAAAATTGGTAGACTTGCAGTCATCATTAAAAAAAAGAGAGCCTTTGGGGAAAAAAAGGCACTCTTAACAGTGGCACAACAGGTACAAGCCAGAGACTTGACTTTTTCAGGTTACAGCCAGACTAGTCTTACTGGAGCATGTGTTTTTGTTGCAACAGTTTTTCCTTAATTTTAATTTATTTGTTTTTAGCATCCATTTAAAAAATTTTTGAGTTCCAAATTCTCTTCCTCCCTTCTGTACCTCCCTCCCTTTCCCATCCATTGAGGAGGCAAGTAATATGATATCAATTATACATGTAAAGTCACACAAAACATATTTCTATATTAGCCACATTGCAAAAAATAAATTAAAAAGCAAGAAACATAAAGAAAGTTAAAAAAATATGCTTCAATCTATACTCAGAGTTCATCAGTTCTTCCTCTGGAGGTGGATAGCATTTTTCATCATGGGTCTTTTGAAATTGTCTTAGATCATTGTCTTCATCAGAGTAGCTAAGTCTTCTGTAGTTGATCATTATTACAGTATCGCTGTTACCATGCACAATGTTCTCCTGATTCAGTTCACTTCGCTTGACATCAGTTTATATAAGTCTTCCCAGGTTTTTCTGAAGCCCTCCTACTCATCATTTCTTATAATATAATGATAGTCCATTACCATCATATACTACAACTTGTTTAGTCCTTCCCCAATTGATAGGCATCCCCAAAATTTCCAATTCCTTGCCACCACAAAAGGATATGCTATAAAAATTTTATACATATTGGTCCTTTTCCCTTTATCATAACAATTTCTAATTAAAGAAAATGTAATACAGTGGAAATAATTCTGGTTTGGAGTCAGAAGACCTAGGTTTGAATCCTAGCTCTTCTACTAAGTTCTTATATGAACTGGGAAAAGCTAATTAACTTCTCTAAGCCTTAGTTTCCTCATATAAAAATGAGAGGGTTGGAAGAAATGATCTCTAAGATCCCTTCCAGCTCAAAATCTTTGATTCTATGAAAAAGATTATCATATATTGTAGACTATATGGGGAAGCAACTTCTCTTTATGGCTCTGGGAGTGGTAGCTAGTAAGAGAGGGGTCTCCTTCATAAACATCTCTCTTTCCATGTCCTTCCCTCTCAGTCCACAACAGCCTTGCTGTACAGTTCAGGACTAAGGACACAAGGGTTGCTGAACAATAAGGAGTCTTGTACCAAATTTAACCCAAACCTGTATATCTCATTGTGTTGATCAAGTTAACTCACTCTCTCGTTATCTGGACGTGTTCCTTGCTGAGGGCACTATGATGTAATAGTTACCTACATTTTCAAATTCATATATCAACATACAAACAGAAGAAATCTGAAATGTATCTGTAATCTCTTTATAGGCCTTGGTAGGAATCTAAAGGACTTGGGTATATCTGTTTTCAAATCTCCTTCCATCTGAAGGTCATAAAATTGGAAGAGAAAGGAGGTAATGGAAAGTGAACAGCTGGTTGAATAGATGATACTGGAGAACAAGGTCTGTTGTTTTGGACCATGGATTATCATACCAGGATGATGTACTTCTTGGCAAGGGACAACAGTGCATTTTAGAGAGACTCAAAGGAGTATATTTTTTTTCAGGAGACACTTATCTACCTGATAAAGAGGAGTGTAAGTTTAAATTGATCAGGGATTTCCTGACAAAACTGTCAAATTAGATAGTGTGGAGATGTTCCTTAGAAATAAATACCTCCATGATGGAGACACCTGGTGATTCTCAGAAGACAATATAAAGTTTGAAAAAAAAAAGTTGACACTAATTCTTATTTGTTCAGATGTCAGTATACCACTGCATAAAATGTGGCTAAGAAATAAAATGAACTTGAAATTTTGACATATGTAACTGAAACCTCTCATAGGTATTACTGTGCCTACATGGGATTACATGGGATTTATGACTGGAATAAAGCAATGGAAGGTATGGCTTTGTTTGGAGGAAACAGATGTAGCAGATGAGGAGAGAGAGTGTATACTTTCCAGAGATTCCACAAATATAAGGGTGGAAGCACAGTGGAGAATATTTGAATGAGGGCAGAAGGAGCTAGAAATAAAAATGATTTCACCATGGGAGTAACCACTGATCATTGGTGCAGATTGAGGTTATGGACTATGGTTTTCTATTGTATGTGATAAAACTAATACAGAAGCAAAGATAATAGTAATAGGAGCCTCCAATTCTCTGCCATCTGTTTGGAGTCTTATTCTACCTAAAAGTAAAATTTTTGAGAAAAAAAAACTTCATTTTTCAGAAAGTTGAAAAACAAGGTGGGAAACTGCTACTTAGATCTAATGAACAGGTTGATATTATGTCAGAATCCTTGGAAGAAAATGACCATGTAGTGAAGTCATTTGACCAATGCAATATTAAAATAATCAGAGATAGAAAAACATTTCAAAAAAATTAAAAGAAATGACTTTAGTGGTTCCATGAACTGAAATTCAAGAAATATCAGTTGGTCTATCAAGCATTTACTAAAGGTCTACTATGTTCCAGACCCTTGGGAGCACAAAGTTAAAAATGAAATGGCCTTTACCATCAAGGGGAATTACATTACATATGTACCTATATTAGTAAATACAAAATGTATATACAATGAATGGCTAAGAAATTTGGTGAGGGAAGTATTAGGTGCTGGGATGAGAAGGAATCAAATAAGAGTTCATATAGGAGATGTAAGATAAGTTTTGAAGGAAATTGGTGATTCCAAGAGATGGAGATGAGGAAGGAGAGAGTTGTAGATGTAGGGAACAGACAAGGAGATGATAGATGGAATATTGTCTGAGGAAGAAAGCTAGTTTGGCTGAACCAAATAATGCATACATATTTATATATTGTGCATGTGTACATTATGCATGTATAATATTTTATTATGTATTATATCTTATACATACATAATTGAAATGGAAATGTAGGCTGTAGTTATGTCATGAAGGACTATAAAGGCAAAGTAGTTTTGGATTTGATCCTAGAGGTAATGGGGGGTCTGGAATTTATTCAAGGAGTAACATGGTCATTCATGTACTTTAGAAATATCACTTTTGGGGGCAGCTAGGTGGCGCAGTAGATAAAGTGCTGGCCCTGCAGATAGAGGACCTGAGTTCAGATCCAGTCTCAGACACTTACTAGCTGTGTGACCCTGGGCAAGTTACTTTACCCCAATTGCCTAAAAAAAACCCAAAAACAAACAAAAAAAGAAATATCACTTTTTGCAGCTTTGTGAAGCACAGTTGTAGGCCCCTCTCAATAATGAAATAGTTACATTCATGAATGAACTTCAGTGCTGAGTCAGAAAAAAGTTGATGGCATCTAAAGAAAGAGATATAGTTTCACCAGGAGCTCTCCAATGAGGGAAATTATTTAAAGATGTATATGAAAGATGGAAACAGGAATACATAACCATGATAGAATCCAGAAGAGTGGCATGGACTTATAGGAAAAGTGTCAAGAAGACCAAACTCCAATATGAGTTGAAACTTGAAAAAAAAACAACAAAGACAATAAAAAGAACCTTTAGAATAAACAATGATTAATCTACTTCTTGGAGATGATGATGAAATTTTAATTGGAAACAGAAAATAGAATGGTATTCTGTCTTCTCTATTAAGGAGAATGACTTTCTGACTAGAAAAGTCAAAAGAAACATGCTTGAGAAAATATAAGCTCAACAGGATTTATATTTAATGAAAATAGCTCAGACTTACATATAGGTTATAGTTTATAAACTACTTTCTTCCAAACAATCCTGAGAGAGAGACAGTGCAAATGTAATTATCCCCATTGTACAGACAAGGAATCTGGGACTCAGAAAGATTGTGATTCATACAAGCACACAACTCAGAACAGAGACTGGTAATCAGATCCATTGATTCCAGGTACAGTACAATGAACTTTCCACTACAACCTGATGCCTCTCAGTTTGAGCATTTCATAAGAGAGCACCTAGCTCCTCTCATGAGATCAAGGCTCTTGGTCAATTACATGCCAGTGTATGGAAATAACTTTCAAATGTCCACAATAATGAAATAATTTGCAGATGCCATTGCTGAAGTGATGCTGGGGATCTTCAAGGATTCATGGAACATATAACAGTTCTCCAAATTGTAGATGGCAAGTGTACCAATTATTTCAAAATGGTAAGAAGGTACCTGTGTGAAAAATAAGAAAAAGCTTCATAGTTGGTCCACTATGTCAAGAATGGCATGGATATAGCCTACCCTAATAAATGAAGAAATATTTACCACCCAGTAGTGACTGAGTTTAACAAGTATACTTAAGTGATTAGCAGCAAAAGGTTGATCCTATTTTTTCCCATTAACCCAGACTATATTCTATGGGTGCAGAATGATTGGTTGAAAGGAGAAAAAGGGAGGGAGGGAAATAGGACCTTAAATTCAGTGAAGCAGTGTGGCTGCCAGGGGTATGGGATCCCCAAGGGTTTTACTTGCATTATGTGGCATGTCACTCATCCATCCTGGGATTCACATTCTCTGTATGTTTCCTTAGAGGCATCTCATGTGTCTGAGTCTATATTAACAAATTGTTCTGAGATCTGGAGATGTATAGCACCATTAGGGAGTCAGTCTGTCATAATTTCATACCTCTATTTTTGCAAATACTAGATACACAATACTACCTTTAGTATTATATTACTGACCTTCCTTGGAGGTGAGGACTCACTAGGAGATAGAAACCTGTTGTTGTGGAGTCTGTCAAATTCTAGTCTGGGAATGTGCCTGCTAAAAGAGTGGATGCAATTCCAGGCTATATTAATATCCATTACAAAGGGGTTAATGGTACTACTCCCCCTTGTACTGATCAGATCACGACTGGAGTAGTCATCTTATTCTGGATGTGACTGAAAAACTAGAGCACACCCAGAAGATGGCGCTGGTGAGAGATACTGGAACCATGGCATGTAAGAATCTATTAAGAAAACTGGGGATTTTAGCGTACAGAGGAGAAAATATATAGGAACACATTACTATTTCAAATATTTGAAGGACTGGAATGAAGAAAAGATGTTCTATTTGTTTTGTTGTCTCTTCTCCAAGAGATAGAAGTAGGATCAATCAAAGATCAGTACAGGAATAGATTTTAGCACACCAAACCCTAGAGCAAGAAATTTCCAAGGATCAGAACTCCCCAATTATAGAATGAGTGATCCTGATCTGTATTGATTGGCCCACTTTGGAAGGGTTCAGAAATTAAATCATTATTTATTGTAAACTCCTACTTCAAGAGAAAAATTGAAAACGATGACCTCTAAGATCCTTTCCCATTCTGAGATCCTTTATTTTTTATAATTTTTTGATCCTTCATTTTTGTGATTCTGTGAGTTGGAAACAGATTGAATTCCATCCTGGAATGGACTAAATCAAGCCTTCCTTAATGATTTTGAGTTCTACAAATCCGTTGAAAATGTTACTAAAACCAGAATATAAGAATTTCTGTTAGACAAAACTAATAGGATCTGAAATGCAGGCAATCCAATTTTACACTAAAAATGGAAGAAAGCACAGATGTGAATAAAATCCTTACTCCATCCCTGGTTCACAGTCATTGCAGGCTCAAGTTGGCAGCGTGGTATCAAGCTGTGACCGGTGGGGAAGAGACGAGTTGGCAGTGTGTGTCTGCCAGGAAGGAGCTATGCCAGGAGTCCCACTGTGCTAATGTGGAACTTTCCTTAAAAAATTATTGGAAAGGTTTAGGGCATGAAGGGTAGGGTGTTACTCTTTGTGCAAACCGCATTGTTCTGAGGCCATGATAGAGAACATAAGGTGACCTTTTTAATAAGAATCAGTCTTTAGTAACTGGGGTTGGCCAGAAGATGGAGAATTTTATTTAATTCAATTCACTTAAGTTATTCTGAAACTTCCTGGAACTTTTTATTTTTGGTTAAGAATTATAGATATTCCAGAAATAATTAGGAATTAGGCAAACTGAGTTTTATTCCCAATTGTGCAAGTTGTTACACTGGACAAGTCATTTAATGAGAAATTGAGACATAGACACCTTAGGTGATCTCCAAGGCCTTTTTCAGATCTAGAATTCTAGGGAGCACCACAGGATTTTTTACTTAGAAAAACTGAACTTAAGAAACCTCAAATAAAATGAACATTTCATATACATTTTAGAATGAGAAGATTGTTCATGAAACTGCAAACCTATGTTATGTAAAGCTTGTATTTTAGGGAAGCACCATAGTTTCACCTCACATTTTGGAAGGCCCACTTTGTGCATCCCAGTAATGTTTATTTAGTATCTATTAAGCATATGCCAGACATTGCAATAAGTTTTGAACATACAAATAGAAGCCAACTAGGCAGTGTGTGCCTTCAAGATGCTTACAGTTTAGTGGTAGAAGACAATACATAAAAGGGAAGGTACGAAGGGGTGCAGTATGTGATGTAGAGAAATGGTCTGGAAATGGCCTAGAAGCATAGTAGAGGAGTGGCTAGGGACACAATAAGGCAAAAAAAAAAAAAAAAAAAACTCAGTTTGATGGGTCATTTTGAATGATTGTCTCTGCCAGAATATTGTTAGCAGCCCTTCCTTCTTCTGTACCCTCCAGCCTCCTATTGTATGTACAATCACCCAGTGATAGCTTGCTCTAGGTTATAACTGTGTAACGTCTTCATTTTTAAAATTATTAAATGCCTGTGAGGTAAAGAGCACCATGCTAGTATTAAGATCTCCAGACACTTAAGTCTTAGGAGAAGGTAGAAAGCTGCATAGGCAAAATGAAGGATCTGACAGCTGTCTACAATCCTTAATTTTTCCCAAGAGGGGGTGAAGGTATTTGATTAGGTTGTGGGGAAATGCTAATGAAGAAGCTTGCTGTAGCAGTTAATGAATGAAATAGGTGGAACCTGAGTATGTTTGTGACGGAGCATGTGACTGCGATTAGCTGCAAGTGGCAAGTTCTTTCTAATGCAAGTGGATCCCTAGATAAAACACTATGCAGTCATTTCCTTATTGAGAGATCACAGGTTAGGTTGGTGGTGGAACATTTCCTCTCATCACTTCCTTATTATTATATACAGTATTATATACTACTTTTACCTTGAACTCTTTGTCTAATTATATATCCTTATAGTATCATAGATCTTAAGCAGAGCTGAAAGAAAACTCAGAGGCCAGCCAGTTCAACTCCATCATTTTACATATGGAGAAACTGAGGTTTATGGTAGTTAAGTGATTTTTCACAGTCACACAGGGAAATGTCAGAAGTAGGAATTAAATCAAGTCTTCTGACCCCAAAACTAGTAATTTTCTCCTATCCAGCCCCTCCTTCCACTTGGGGTAATAGATTCTTTCTTTCCCTGTATAGCGATAACATACAAAGAGCTTAGAAATTGCCATTCAGAGATACTGAATTGGATTTGGCTTTCCTCATTACAGCCTCAATACTGATATCATGTGGGTGTGTGCGGGGAATTTAGGACTCAGAATGCAGAACACACCCTAATCCCCCTCTACACTGTCACCCTCGTTCTTCTTATGTACCAGCCAGGGCTCATAACTAGATCCCTGCTTAATCTTTCTCTTAATCTCTTAATCTAACTCTTTCTTTCCCATTCTCATCGTCCCTCTTCCTGAGTGATTCTTCCCCTACATGCCACCCACAAGTGCTCAAACCCCTATAATGCTTCATACATGCCCCTTTATGTCTCACACCCAGAGTGCTGTTTGCTTTCTTCCTGTCATTCACACTGCAGTTGCCTGTACTCTTCTTTTAATCCTCTTGAAATGTTCCCTCTTTACTCTTTGGACATACTCACCTGCTCATATATCCCCAGATGAGTTTCCAGATCCACATCCTCTAACATTTACCTCAGGAATGCTTCTTTAGGCTTCTGAAATAGCCTGACAAATAATTAACCATGATGAGCTGGGCTATTTTTCTATAGCCTGAACGTGTGGCTGAGCCCCCTTTACACACAGTCTCTGAACCTGACAGTTTGGATTGAGGTAGGAGAAAGGCAAGTCTCAAAAAAAGGCTATTGGGGTGGGTAAAGGACTCTGTCTTTTCCCTACCTAAGACATTTTGCAGCCTGGCTTTCATTTCTTAGAGTTTTGTGAGGGGGTCCGTGATGTGTAATTTCACTGAACTTTTCCCTTAGGATGCTCATGTGCTTTCTAAAGCAAACAAGCATGGAAATGTCTTCAGAGGTTTGAAAATCACAATTGTTTCTCATTATCATTGTTGTCAATAGCAGTTATTAAGTGCCTAATTACATCTACCATTGTGATAGGTGTTCTACAAAGCTAACTCCATAGACAGAATCCTTAGAAAATCAATTGAAGACTAGAATCAGCTCTGAAATGCATGACAACTGCTTACATACACACAGGACTTTACAGTTTATAAACCCCTTTCCTTGCAACAGCCCCATCAGGTACAAGGGGCGGATGACATCACTTCAATTTTGCATTTGAGAAAATTGAGGGTGAGATAAATTAAGTGACCTCCCTAAGGTTAGTCATACAGGTAGCAAGTGTTGGAAATAGGCCTTGAGCCTAGGTATTCTGCTGCCAAATTCATGGTGCAGGGTACAGAGTCAAGTCAGGTTCAAATTTTGCCTCTATCATTTACATACCTGTGTGAATTAGCCATGTCACTGGGATTCCATTTTCCCAGTGTAATGTGATTCAGTTGGGTTAGATGACCTCAAAATTCCCTTCAAATTCTTAATCTATGATCATAAATTCACAGATTTTTTTTAATGTTACATAGATGTATGTGTGTATGTGTGTGTGTGTGTGTGTGTGTGTGTGAAGGAATTAAAGGAGGGACTTGGTGCAGAATAAACACTTTACTGTACTTTAGAAAAACAAACATCAGTGTATTAGGATGAAAGATTTCCATGTTTGAGGACTTGTGATACCTTTAAGATATTATACTCTTATCTGGGTGAGGCAGGGAATGAATCAGATGACCTCTGAATTCCATGCCCAAGAATTCAATGATTCTAGGAAATTCATTAAAATAGTTTGACATTTAGGAGACCCCCCCCAAACAAAAAACCTTGTTTTCTTATATCAAGAATGCAGAGAGGATAAAATGCTATCTCTTATGGCGGTGGAAAGTACTCTTTCTAAGGGAGTTTCTGCACAGTGCATGAAAAAATCCCAGCTCATTCTGAGAACATTAGGTCTGAGCAATGGGACAGAGGAACACCCTTCCTTTGGTGTATCTCTGCTTTGACAATCTTCCCCTTCCTTATGCCATGTTCCCTATGCCACCCTACAGTATAGCTTTGACACATAATGAGAATCACTGCCATTTTTCCCCCTAGGAGGAATTGGCATGGTCTCCTTCCTTGCAGCCTCCAAATGAGTATTAAACTTTGCCTGTATACTTTTGTTTCAATCTCTATAAAAATCCATCTGCAGGCACTGCACTTGACCTAAGGTTAGATGTCAGGGGAAGAAATTACTGATTCTCATTTCCTCCACCTGTGGTCACCACAAATAGTGAGTTTTATAACTCGGGAGATTTTCCAGACACATTAAGACAAATGTGTTTCTGCTTATAAAAATGAGCCCATAATTCTCACTTTGTAGCTTAAGTTCATGTACAAAAATAATCACACTAAAACCATGAATCCAGTTATTTATGCTGATTAAAATGCACTTATGTATACACCTATGTGTGTATATATAGCATATGCTGATCCTTAGGATTTTAGGAATAGGCAAATCCTCAAGATAAAGCAATTCAAGTAAGAGGAAAACTTAAGTAGCAGACAATAATAATAATGATATTGATAAAAGCACATCTTTACATAGAATTATAACTATGTGGGACTAGTTTTAAAAGGTGCTTAAATAAACCAGGGGTCTAAATTGTTCTAGGGTAGCCCTCCTATTTCTGATTACTTGCTTGCATATTAGGTGTTCCCAAAGAAAAGTATGGGAATTGTTCCCAAATTGGATGTCACTTTGTTCGTGAAAACTTTTTGGGTCACAGTCACATTGGAAATGCATAGTACTCTGTACCTCCTTCCGCTGTGTCTCTCTTAAGAATATATAGCCTATTGCATTAACTGCTGAGTGAAGGGAGCAGAAGCAGAACATTGTACATAGTAACAGCAACATTGTGTGATGATCACCTATGATAGACTTAGCTCTTCTCAGCAATACAATGATCCAAGAAAATTCCAAAAGACATGTTATGGAAAGTGTTATCCATACCCAGAGAAAGAATTATGGAGTCTGAATGCAGATCTAAACATACTATTTTCTCTGTTTTCTTTTTCTTTCTCGTGGTTTTTCCCTTTTGTTCTGATTCGTTTTTCACAACATGACTAATATGGAAATATGTTTAACATGATTGTACATGTAAAGCCTATATCAGATTGCTTGTTGTCTTAGTAAGGGGGAAGGGAAGAGTAGGAGGGAGAAAAATTTGGAACTCAATCTTACAAAAATGAATTTTGAAAACTATCTTTATATGTAATTGGAAAAAAATAAAATACTATTAAATGTAAAAAAAAGAATGTATAGTCTAATTTGTATTTTTTGTTATTTTGAGTGTATGCCTTATCTTCCCTACTTTACAGTAAGAAAATTGAGGGTAGGAATTGGATCTCATTCACCTTTATATTCTTCTCCCTACAAGTGATTACAACAGGGAGTTTCATGGAGAATGTGCACACAATAAATGTTCTCTTAATTGTTATTGAAAGGGACCAAAAGCCTATCTCATTCTAAATCTTGTTACAAGGAATAAATCTTCATGGAAGAGAATCAGTGATTCTAACAATTGGAAAGAAGTTTCCAAGAGATCCCCTTGGCCGCTTCCCTGCCTCCAACCAGGGCTACAACAACACATTCTATACCTCACTTCTCATAAAAGAATTACAAAGCATGGGTCTAAGATTGGCTGCACTGTCTGTTTCCTTATGGTATATGTCTGTCACTTGTTAGGTTATCAAACTTTCCTGGCTCTAAAATACTGTGAGCTCATTATATGTTAGTAAATATTTATTAAGCACTTTGCATTGACAATGTATTTCACAATTACAGCGATTAGTGATTCCACCCAACAACATTATTAAAGCAGAGCCCTGGCATACTGGGCAACTTGTCCAAGGTCACACAGCGGGTCATTGGCAGACTGTGGATTAGAGATTTCAGAGCCCATTACTTTGAAAACTCCTGGCACCAAATACATTTACAAGGGTGGACTTAAACACTTTTCTTTGAAAATAGACACAAACACTAAATGTGTAGGAGTGAGAGACCGTTAGATGCCTTGGCTTGAAAGAGTTATTGATGTGATTAAAGTCACTAAAGCCAGGGAGTGCTAATCTGGCAAGACCATATAAAGGGAGATACATTTAGGGTATAGATTTAAAGTAAAAGGACAAATATATTTTGGAAAAGAGTCAGGAAGTTAGTGAAGGGAATGGTACTGAATAATAAGTCTGAAGCAAGAAAGGTTTTAATCTATTAAACCTTAAAACTGCACTAATACTTTTGGGACAACTTGTGTCTAAAGATAACAATAATAGCTAATATTTATATGTCACTATAAGGCATAAACATGCTCTACATAGCTCATTTGATTTTCATGACAATCCTGTGAAGTAGCTATTAGTATTCCCATTTTACAAATGAGGAAACTAAGGCTGAAAAACCTGAAGTGATGACCATGGTCACACAATAAGTTATCTGTGGCAAGGATTTAAACTCAGGCCTTCTAACTCAAAGAAAAGTAACTTGAGTCAAGTTACTTGACTCTATTACGTAACAAAGAAAAAAAAAGCCCTATTTAAGCCAAGAGATCTCAGTTCCAATTTCAGTTCTACTTGAAATTAACTGGGCAATCTTTATAGAACAATGAATGTGGAGTGTCTCCTCAGCCACACTTGCTTTCTTCTAGCATTGGGAGCCAACCCAATCAATACATTAGAGAGGGCAGAAGGTTAGGAATCTTTCCTGCCAAGATCCACCCTAGCTAGTAGATGACATCTGGCAGAATCTACTCTACCCCCTTATTCATTATTACTTTGTCTCAGTCAGCTAGCTTATCCCTCCTTTGAAACACATTGCAACACTGTCTGGGCATTTTCTATAGCTCCTTGGAGGTCCTTTATTTTCTCCCATTTCTAATTTCATAAAACTTTGCTCATCTCTAGACTTTATTCCCCTCCCCAAGTTGTAATCTAGGCTGACTCACACTTTTCTGTGATCCTCCATCTCCTAACCTTCTGGCATCTGAATCTTCATCAGAAACATACTTAAAAAAAAAGAAGTTGGCCAACCAATTTAAGCTATATAATTTAATTCAATTAAATTACATTCGTTAAGCTTTTTTAAAGTACCTACTATGTTCAGGCACTCTGTGAGGCACTATGTTTCTTGTTCTTATAAATCTGAATCATGTACTTGCATATCTTGAATGTGAAACCTCTGTAAAGGAGACTAATTGCAAAGTTGTTTCCCCCTGCCCCCACTTAACTGTTTCCCTTCTCATTTTAAGTACAGTGGTTTTGTTTGTACCTCCATTTCCTTTCTTCACCCTCTTCTTAACTCTTTGCAGTCTGGCTTCCAGCCTTATCAAACATAACTGCTCTTTGGGGGCAGCTACGTGGTGCAGTGGATAGAGCACCAGCCCTGAAGTCAGGAGGACCTGAGTTCAAATCTGGCCTCAGACCAAACACTTGACACTTACTAGCTGTGTGACCTTGGGCAAGTCACTTAACCCCAATTGCCTAAAAAAAAAAAAAAAAGAAAAAGAAAAGAAAAAAAAGAAAGGAAAAAAAATAACTGTTCTCTTCATAGTCATTAATTATCTTCTAATTGTCAAATCCAATGACCTTTTCTCAGCTCTCATCTTTGTTGACATCTCTGAGGCTTTGACACTCAATCACATTCTTGTCCTTGATATATTTTCTTTCTAGGTTTTCAAGATGCCACTCTCTACCTGTTTTTCTTCTACCCTTCTGAATGTTTCTTCTCTGACTCCTTTGCTAGATCCTCGTCTATGTCACCTACTAACAGCGAGGTTCTCTCAAGACTCTGATTTCTCTTCTCCCTCTATACTGTTTCACTTGATCTCATCAATTCTCTTGAATTTGATTATATCTAGGTAAAAAAAAACTCTCAGATCTATTTATCTAATCCCAACGTCTCCTGATCTTCAGCCTCATATCTCTGTCTTTTAGACATCTCAAAATGGAGGTCTGAGAGACATGAAAGCCTTCACATGCACAAAACTGAACTCATTATCTTTCTCCCCCCAAACCCTCCTCTCTTCCTAACTTCCTGTTGTTGTTATTAGTACCACCTCCCTTCCAGAATCCCAGGCTCCCAACCTAGGTGTCATCTTCAACTACACACACTCTCTCCCTCCCCACATCTGATCCATGGTCAATTCCTGTCATTTCTGCCTTTGTGAGACCTCAGATGTAGGTTCTCTTCTCTTCTCTCCTCTGACATTGCTACCACCTTGGAGCAGGCCTTCATCGTTTCATGGCTGGACTATTGCAATAGAGTACTAATCCATCTTGTTGCCTCATCTTTCCCCACTTCAACCCATCAATTCAGTCATTAAATTGATTTTCCTAAAGTGCAGGACTGATCATGTCATCTTCTTTTCAATAAAATTCAGTGGCTTTCCATTATGTCCTGGATCAAATATAAAATAAAATGTAACCTAGCCCCTTCCTATACTTCCAGCCTTTTTATACCGTACTCCCCTCCAAGTACTCTATGATCCCATGACATTGGCCTCCTTCTTGTTCCTTGCAGAAGACACTCCTCTGATTGGACAACAACTTAAAGTACTAATGATATTTACAGGGAGTTTAGTAGGAAGTAATTGCTAAGACTTTGCTAAGTATTATCTTTTCACTAAGACTTATGTATGGAGAAATTTAAGAGTGTAAACTGCTTGCTCTCAAGGAGTTTATAATCAAATAGGAGATGGACTATATCTTATGCATATTTGTAGCCTCCCTAATCTGCCTCCAAACTAGGCTTACTTTCTATTACTTTCTCATACTCCTACATCCTAGCCAATTCGGACTGCTAGGTGTTCCCTGAGGTGGGTAAAAATTCTGTCTCCATCTCATGCTTAGCAGTTTCTTATTTTTAAATAATTTTATTTTTTAAATATTTTAAAACAATGATTTATTTAAATATTTTTAAAATAATTTTTCTTTTAAAAACAATTCTCAAAATAAATTTATTTATTTTAAATAATTTTAAAGTGATATTTATTTAAATGTTTTAAAATAATTTAAATAAATAATATTCATTAAATATTTCCCAATTACATGTAAAATTTTTAAAATCATTTTTCAGAATTTTGAGTTCCAAATTCCCTCCCCCTCTCCCATCTCTCCCCTCTCCTTGAAAAGGCAAGGAATTTGAAGATAAAGTCAAAATGGGTACATGATTTAGATATAAAGGCTGATACTATAAGCAAACTAGGAGAGCAAGAAATAGTTTACCTGTCAGATCTGTGGAGAAGGGAATAATTTGTGACCAAAAAAGAGATAGAGAACATTATGAAATGCAAAATGAATGATTTTGATTACCTTAAATTGAAAAAAAACATTTTTTTTTGTACAAATTAAGCCAGTGTAACCAAGATTAGAAGGGAAGCAGAAAGCTGGGAAATAATTTTTACAACCAGTGTCTCTGATAAAGGCCTCCTTTCTAAAACATATGGAGAAGTACAAATTTATAAGAATACAAGTCATTTCCCCAATTGATAAATGATCAAAGGATATGAATAGGTAGTTTTCAGAGGAAGAAATTAAAGTCATTTATAGTCATATGAAAAAAAATGCTTTAAATCACTATTGATTAGAGAAATGCAAATCAAAACAACCCTGAGGTACTACGTCACATCTATAAGATTGACTAACATGACAAAACAGGAAAATGGTGGAGAAGATGTAGGAATATTGGAACACTAATGCATTGCTGGTGGAGTTGTGAATTGGTGCAACCATTCTGGAGAGCAATTTAGAACTATGCCCAGAGGGCTATAAAACTGTGCATACCCTTTGACCCAGCAATACCACTTCTAGGTTTATTTCCCAAAGAGATCATGAAAATGGGAAGAGGGCCCATATGTACAAAAATATTTACAGCAGCTCTTTCTGTGGTGGAAAGAACTGGAAATTGAGGGGATGTCCATTATTTGGGGAATGGCTGAACAAGTTGTGGAATATGAAATACGGAATGTGGAATATGGAATACTATTGTGCCATAAAAAATGATGAGCAAGCAGACTTCAGAAAAACCTGGAAAGACTTACATGAAATGAGCGAAATGAGCAGAACTAGGGGAACATTGTACACAGTAACAACCACTTTGTTCAATGACTGACTTTAATAGACTTAGCTTTTCTCAGCAATGCAAGGATCTAAGACAACTCTAAAAGTCTCATGATGGAAAATGCTACTTGTATCCAGAGAAAGAACAATGGAGTCTGAATGCAGGTGGAAGTATACTATTTGTTCTCCTTTTCTTTTGTTGTTTTGTTTCTTCTTTCTTGTGGTTCCTCCCATTAGTTCTAATTCTTCTTTACATCATGACTAATGTGAAAATATGTTTAATATGAGCCTATATCAGATTGCACACTGGAGGGGTGAGGAGAAGGAGGGGGAGTTTTAAAATTTAAAACTCAGAATCTTATGGAAGTGAATGTTGAAAACTAAAAATAAATAATTATAAAAATGAAAAAATAAAAGAAAAGGCAAAGAGTTTGATATTGATTATACATGTGAAGTCTCGCCAAATGTATTTCCACATTAGCCATGCTGCAAAGGAAGATACAAACAAAATAAAACAATATAAAGTTTTAAAAAGTGTGCTCTAATCAGCATTCATAGTTCATGAGTTCTATCTCTGGAGGTGGATAACATTTTTTATAATGGGTACTTTGAAATTGTCTTGGATTATTGTTTTGATCAGAGTAGCTAAGTCTTTTACAGTTGATCATCCTTATAATATTTCTATTACTGTGTACAATGTTCTTCTATTTATGTTCAATTCACTTTGCATGAGTTCATTTAAGTCTTCACAGGTTTTTCTGAAACTATCCTGTTCATCATTTCTTGTAGTACAATAATATCACATCACAATCATATGTCACAACTTGTTCAGCCTTTCACCAAATGATGGGCATCCCCTCAATTTCAAATTGTTTTGCCACCACAAAAAGTACTGTCATAAATATTTTTGTATAGATAGGCTCTTTTCCCTTTTCTCTGATCTATTTGAGACAGACCTAGTAGTGGTGTTCCTGGGTCAAAAGGTATTTATAGTTTTATAGCCCTTTGGGTGTAATTACAAATTGCTCTGCAGAAGGGTTGATCTAGTTCACAACTCCACCAACAGTGCATTAGTGTCCCAATTTTTCCACATTCTCTCCAGCATTTATTATTTTCCTGTTCTGTTATGTTAGTCAATCTGATGGGTGTGAGTTGTTTTAATTTGCATTTCTGTAATCAGTAGTGATTTGAAAATTTTTTTCATGTGATTATTGACAGCTTTGATTTCTTCTTCTGAAAACTGCCTCTTCATATCCTTTGACCATGTATCAACTGGGGAGTGGCTCTTATTTTTTTATAAATCTGTCTCAATTCCCTATATATTTGAGGCCTTTATCAGTGAAACTTGCTATAAATTTCTCCCAGTTTCCCATTTTCCTTTTAATTTTGGTTATATTAGTTTTGTATATGCAAAAATTGTTAATTTCACACAATTAAAATTATTCATTTTACTTCCCATAATCCTTTCTATCTCTTGTTTGACCATAAACTCTTACCTTATCCATCTATATACAGGTACATTTTTTCATACTCCCATAATTTATTTATGATATCATCCTTTATGTCTTAAATCATTTATTCATTTTGACCTTACTTTGGTATATAGCGTCAGATGTTGGTCTTTGCCCAGTTTCTGCTAAACTGCGTTCCAGTTTTTCTAGCAATTTTTCTCAAAAGATGAGTTTTCACCTCTAAAATTTAAATCTTTGAGTTTATCAAAATTTAGATTACTATGATAACTTACTACTGTGAATTGCATACACATTTTATTTCATTGATCCATCACTACATTTCCTAGCCAGTGCCAGATTCTTTTGATTATTAGCACTTTGTAATATAATTTGAAATTTGGAACTGCTAGGCTGCCTTCCTTCCCATCCTTTTTCATTGATTCCCTTGATATACTTGATCTTTGTTCTTTCAGATGAGTTTTATTATCATTTTTTCTACCTCTATAAAATAATTCTTTGGTAGTTAGATAGGTTTGACACTGAATGAGTAAATTAGCTTAGGTAGAATTGTCATTTTTATTATATTGGCTTTACCTACCCATGAACAGTTAACATTTCTCCAGTTACTTAGATTTGATTTGTGTGAAAAGTGTTCTGTGATTGTGTTTGTAGAATCCCTGAATTTGTTTTCACAGGTAGACCCCCAAGCATTTTATATTGTCTGAGGATATTTTAAAAGTAATTTCTCTTTTTATTTCTTGCTGCTGGGTTTTGTTGGTAATATATAGAAATCCTGGTGACTTATGTGGGTTTATTTTATGTCTTACAATTTTGTTGAAGATAATTGTTTTAGCTAGTTTCTTAGTTGATTCTCTAGGGTTCTCTAAGTATACCATCATGCTCTCTGCAAAGAGTAGTAGTTTTATTTCCTCATTGCCTAGTTTTATTCCTTTAATTTCTTTTTTCTTGTCTTATTGCTGTAGGTGGCTTTTCTAGTGTAATATAGAATAATAGTGGTGATAATGTACATCCTGCTGCATTCCTGATGTTATTGAGAAGACTTCAATTTTATCCCTGTTACAGATAATACTTACTCTTGATTTTAGAAAGATAGTACTTATTATTTTTAAAAATGATTCCATTGATTTATATGATTTCTAGTGTTTTAATATAAATAGGTGTTGTATTTTACCAAAGAATTTTTCTGCATCTATTGACATAATCATATGATTTTTGTTGTTTTTATTTATTGACATGGTCAATTGTCCTGCTATTTTCCCCAATATCAAACCAGCCCTGTATTCCTAGTATAAATCCCACCTTGTCATAGTATATGAACTTTACGATGTATTGCTGTAATCTCCTTGCTGGTAATTTATTTAAAATATTTGCGTCAATATTCATTAAAGAAATTGGTCTGTAGTTTTCTTGCTCTAGTTTTTCTCTCCTGGTTTAGGTATTAAAGCCAAATTTGTTTCATAAAAGAAATTTGGTAGGACTCTTCCTTTCCCCATTTTTTTCCCAAACTGTTTATATAGTTTTGGGAATTAATTGTCCCTTACATGTTTGGTAGAATTCACTTGTAAATCCATCTGGTCCTGGGGATTTTTTCTTAGGCAGCTCATTGATAGCTTCTTCAATGTCTTTTTCTAATATAAGGTTATTTAAGTATTGCATTTTCCTTTCTGTTAATATGGGCAGTTTGTATTTATGTAAATAATCATCCCATTCACTTAGATTTTCTGTTTTACTGTCATATAATTCAGCAAAATAACTCCTAGTAATTTCTTTATTATTATATGTATGTATGTATATGTATTTAAAGCACTAATAATGCTTTAATTTCATTTTCATTGGTGGTAAATTCACCATTTTCATTTTTGATACCAGTAATTTAGCTTTCTTCTTCTTCTTCTTTTTTTAATCAAATTAACCAATGGTTTATTTATGTCTTGTGTTTTTCTTAAGATCTGCTTTTTGTCTTTAGTTCAATGATTTTTTTACTTCTAATTTTATTAATCTGTCCTTTAATTTTCATGATTTCCATTTTGGTATATATTTGGGGATTTTTAATTTGTTCTTTTCTTCTAGTTTTTTTTTAGTTGCATATCCAATTCATTGATTTGCTCTTTCTCTCTTTTATTGATATATGCATTTAGAGATATAAATTTTCCCCTAAGTACTGCAAGTTTTGGAGTGTTGTTTCATTGTTGTCGTTCTCTTTAACAAAATTATTGGTTGTTTCTAAGATTTGTTCTTCAATTCATTAATTCTTTAGGATTAGATTACTTAGTTTCCAATTAACTTTTAATTTATGCTTCCACAGCCCTTTATTAAATGTAATTTTTATAGCAGTGCTTAGTGTTTTCACATAAACCATCTCCAATGCCTAGAATGCACTCGTTCCTTATCTATTCCTTTCAGGTTTCTCATCTTCCTTCCTTCAAGGCTCGGCCTAGATCCTTCCTCCTAAGCAAAGCCTTTTCCTGATTACCTCCCAACTGTTAATGCTGCCATTTAATATTCTGGATTTTTTTGCCTGATGTGTCTTTTGTCTGCTTTATTCTCTGTGCTGTCTTATATAACACTGTCTCTCCTGAGTAAAATGTAAGGTCCTTGAAGGCCAGGGCTGTTTTGCTTTTTACTTTGTACCTCCAGCCCATATCGCAGTGACTTTGACAAAATGTATGTTAAATTGAATTTCATACAGTGGGTTTTCCAGATATAACAGAATATGAGATAAATAATAAAATTATTAAGTGATAAATTGTGTAGTATAGAATTATAACTTCTGTAGGACTTCAGAAAACAGTTGTTCTGGTTCTGTTCACTTCATTCCACATCAGTTCATGCAAGGCCTCATGGAACTGGTGAACAGGGTCTTTTTTTCCCCCTGTCTGTCTGTGCTTTAATTGACGTAGGGAGTTCTAGATGAGAAAACTCACTCCACTGATCAATCAGCAGGCATTTATTAAGAGCCTACTATGGGCTAACCACTATGCATACAAATATGAAACAAACCCTACTCTTAAGAAGCCTACATTCTCTCAAGGCATTTCTGCAATGTTTTAACAAAGTTTTAACAAGTTGCTCACAGCACTGACAGGTTAAGTGATTTGCTTAAGGTCACACAGCCAGTTTGTGTCTGAGATGGGCCTTGAATCTACATCTTCCTTACTCCAAGGTCACCTTTCTACCCATTGTGTCAAACTGTCTCTCAGAGGTGTAAAACACATGGACTTTGGACCACAAGTAGTTCACAAAATAAAAAAATACAACAAATCATAGATATATTAATAGATTTTTATTAAGTCAACCTGCATTCCACAAGGATCTTTACGTACGGTTTAGTGACCCCTGTTTCTATTTGGGTTTGACACAATTATTCTACAGCATAATTTTACCTGGGTCAAAAAGGATTATTGAAATTTAGATAGGAAGGAGAGAGGGAGAAGGAAGAATATTCCAGGCAGTGAAAATGATATAAAGTGAAGAGAGTTAGGTGGGGTAAAATACAAGTTTTGTGGTCAGTATTATCATAGTTACACTTTGAGGGGAGAGATGTTCCTCATTTTTTCCTTGGTTCGTAATCTCTAACCAGGAAAGTGGAAATATTTTTGGGTGTTACTTCCCTATAATTAAACCAACACTCCAGTTTATAAGCATGTAGTTCATAATTAAAGAGGCAAATCTTATTAAAATAAGAAGGTAAATAAAACATAGAACCCTGAATGAGTAATCATTAGTCTTAAAAGTCCTCAGGATAAATCCCCAGTTAGAGTCACAAATATGGTAGCTTCTCTTATGGACCCACCCTCTGTTCTGTATTTCCTTATTCCTTCCCCCACCAAAAAAAAATTCCTCTTTCTACAAACTACTAGTACCCTTCAAAGGGAAGCAAGAGATATTTATTTTGTTCTCCCATCCCTCCCCACCACTCCAGCTTCACACCTTTCCTCATTATTCTTCCAAGTTCCTATAGCACAAATTCACAGTTTCTCAGGCAAGGCTATGGTACATTTCTAAGTTTCTGTATCTTTCACTACCAGTTCTTCCATGAAAGTTGAGGGTAACCCCTCCAGAGTTCTATTTTTTTTTTATATTGCTATCACTAACTACATTCGCTCTTCCTTTTTTCTCATTTCTTCAACTCCCTCTCTCCATTGTTCACTCTCACCCCCTACTAGTCTATTTATACATATTGCCTTTGTATATAATAGATAATATAAAATATAAAATATTCATGTACAGTAAATTATGTGATTTTTACATACATTTCTTTCATTTGCTTAACCATTCTGCCTAGGATATAATCAGCTGAACTGTGCCGTTAGGTCCCTGCATGATTCGTGGATGAAATCTCACTCATTATCCATGACATAACATCCTTGGAGTCTCATCACTTGCCACATAATCTAAACCATTCTCCTATGGTCTACTTAAACTTTCATATGCTCTGACTCTCGTTTATCAACGCGAAATGATCTATTTCCAGGTCTATTGATCAACAGCTAAGATTCTGGATGACTGGATACCAGAGAACTGTGAGCACTGTGTGTCACATAGTTCCTCATAGTCATTGTCTTCATGTACAGTTATACCTTTTCCACATGGGTAGGGGCTATCTATGACCTCTTTTCCTGAGACATCCAGTAGGACTGCAGAGAGTATTAATATGTGAACATCTGCATTTGGATTTTCTCCTCCGCCCTGGAGAATTGCTTGCTGTATTGGCTGAAGTGACTTTCTACGCCCCTAAGTATTGTACCTCAAATAAGTTTAATCTTTATCTATTTTCATTCTTCCACATTGAACTCCTCTGGGAAATAACTAAATGACTATAACATTATAAATGAGACTTTTTCTTGGGTCAAATTCCTTACCTTCTGCGTCCTAGTGACCTGGCCCATTCAAGAGGTAGTGTTTTATGGAAAGAGAGTTTGGCTCAGAGCCAGTGTAAGATATTTTTAAGGATCTTTTCATATGGAACATATTAGTGACAGAAAAAATACTTTGTGTAAAGGAAATGATTTATATTGTAAAAGGATATATGATATTACTATTGATATAGATCAACACTTTGATATGTAAGTGAAATAGGGAAATAATTTTATTTTAAAACACTGGGGCAGCTAGGTGGTGTAGTGGATAGAGCACCTGCCCTGAAGTCAGGAGGACCTGAGTTCAAATCCAGCCTCAGACCAAACACTTGATATTTACTAGCTGTGTGACCCTAGGCAAGTCACTTAACCCTAATTGCCTAAAAAATCAATCAATCAAACAAACAAATAAAAACACACTGATATTATATGTGTTTGAAGAAACAGTTTTCAGATAGGATTTGAATAATTTTGAATAGGAAATTAGCTGTGGTATAAATATAAAGATTTAAATCTTGTGAACAATGTGGAATGATGCCTCACTTGAGAGTTTGATATTTTAGAGGGGCAGTGAAAGATCTTTTTTTAATCAAAAAACTATAGAAATAAAAGTGTAAAGAAACATAGTTCAAGGACACCAAAGAGATATTGGACTATGTTAAAGCTTTCAGAGCATGGTACTACCTCAGCTTATTTGCATATTCATGTATGATGACTTTAAATAACAAAGAATCACTCCAACATTTGGAGAATGAGTTATGGTTTAAAAAGTGACTATTAATTTGACAGGAAAACATTTTGGAAGTTGTGACTTTTTAAGTAAGTGGAGTCACTGCAAGTTAGAAGGATATAATATAAGTCCTAGAAGTGCAGAGGAACCTGACAAAGAAACCTAAGGAGAATTGAAGATGTAGCAAGAGGAGGCTGAAAAGCTGTTCTGTCGAGCTTTGGCAATTAGAAGCAGTCAGCCTATAGAAGGCTTCAGCTGAATAATTCCTGATTGGTGGGAAAGAAAATTGACTTCATCTGCCAAGAGTGTTGGTAAAAGTTATTGTCCTTCAATGTCACCTGTAGTTGGATGGAGGTGAAGCTTCTCAAAAAATCTTGTTGTTCCCTGCTGCACTCTCTGACTTGAGAAGGAAGAACATAGCCAGATCTATTTCACTTTGGTATCCTGATGAGCTGGCTTAAAGAGACAGCCTGGGCAGAACTACTTTGTTCTGATTGGACAATATATCCAGTTGAGTTAACAAGTAGCTGGACTACTCTGTATGGCCCATGGATTTTTTGACTAGCTTTGCAATGCTTTAAATTAAAAAGGAGCTTCTATTCCCATTAAGAATGTTATTAAATTGAAAGAGCTTAAAAAATGCTGTGTTTGAAGAATTTTCCTAAATAAAGAATGGCTAGGATCAAGTGTCAAGTAGTGAGCAAAAAAGCAGTTTTTTGTGGTTCAGATGTTCCTGAATAGATCAATAACACTGTAGTGTTTGAAGTGTACCACTCAAAGTTAATGAGTTACCCTAAGAATATGAGTTTTTCTCCCTCATGTGCTTCCTTATCAGGTTTCCGTGTGTGACCGCTCTTCACCATAGTTAGAGAGTGCACTGTTGGGAGAGTTTGATCAGGGTTTATATGTGTGTCATAATATATTTGCAATGACTTTAATATATTAGTATCTATGATATTTCTTTTGTCATATTGTTAAGTAACTGATTATGCTGAAGATCGAAAAGTCTCATTATTTTGAGTTGCTGGGTGTTTACATATTCACACTATATAAATGCATTACCCTGCTGTGTAGATAGAAAATGAATTGGATGGGGATTCATGAGCTAGAGTTAAAATGAATGGAAGCATATTTCTCCTCAACAGAGTTATCCCTAGGACTTTGAGAGAGAAATAGTTTGAGTGTAACCATGTAGTGGCGGTCTGTCTTTGGGAATCTAGACCTGCTCGTGTGAAAGCAGGTTGGAGTGAATGAATTGCCCCAGAGAGTAGTAGCCTTAGACATGCACGGGTGAAAGATGTGAGGCCCCAGTACAGTATCACACTGTAGTGATGACACCACATCTTATCTTACACCAACTAAGCCTATAAAACATGATGGTTATGTGACTTTGAACTAATCACCTCACCAATTTCATGAACACATCACTTAAACTCTCACTGTAATAGTCAAATCTCTAAAAACTATAAGTTGCAGAAAAGATGTCAACATGTATTGCCGTAAGAGGTTTCCTCACCTGGAAATACTCTAAGCCAATGAAGTTACAGATCCAGCCTCTATCCGTGTTCCAAACAGTTCACCTCCAGACAAGTAATTGGGATGAATTGTCTTAGTAGGGACCCAGTCACTTTCGAGTACTATTCTATATAGTTTGGACCTGCAATGACACTAAAATTAATATGTGAACATTGGGATGAATCTAATAAATATAAAACTTTACGCTTGAGGTAAAGAAAAAAAATCTATTTCACAAGTACAAGATGGAGGAGGCACAGTTTGATGGCAATTTTCCTGAAAAATACCTGGTGATTTTCGTGGACTTTGAGCTATATATGAGCCAATCATATGATATGTCACCCAGAAAAGCTAATGCAGTTGTGGGCAGCATTAAGAGAGGCATAGTTTTAGGAATAAAGAAGTTGTCGTCTTGTTGTACTCAATCCTTGTCAGACTGTACCTACATTACTGTTTTCAGTTCTGGGCACCATTTCAGGATGGGCATTGATAATCTAGGGAGAGTTGGAAGGAGAGTAGCCAGAATGAATCATACCTTAAGTTTATACGGTATAAAGGGGGGTAATTGAAGGAACTAAGGATAAAGAAGAAGCTTAGTGGAGTCTATGACACCTGCCTCAGTGTGAAAGGGTTGTCATGTGGAAAAGGGATTCATCTTTTTTTTTTTTTTTTTTTGGCCTCATCGAGCAGAACTAGGAATAATGAGAGGAAGTGGAAAAGAGGAGAATTTAGGTTTGATCACAGGGAAAACTTCCTAACTGATAAGGCTATTGAAAAGTGACATGTTGCTCTGGGAGGTTTTCTTTTTGTTATAGGTTGGCCTAGATGGCTTCTGTGCCTTGTTATTACTCAGAAAGTATATGATTCTGTGAATAGCAAGAATCTGTGACTCCCCTGCAGTTCCTAACACTAAAGCCGAGCTTCCTCCTAATGTTTGTTCCTCTCTTTGTTATTCTGTGTCAAAACCATATTTAACTGCTTTGCCTCTTTTGTTTTTTTTTTTGGTCTTGTGACATATTGATCATGCGACTCTAGCTCTTTTCTGTCATCTGACACTATAAAGCATAGGTTAAGGCAGTCTTGTTCTTGCCCAGACATCAAGTATGGGATAAATCCTGCGGCATCATTCTTTGGTACCATCATAGTAATATATGGGAATTGTCACAAGCTGACTCCTTTCACTAAGCCTTCTGCTTTGGTCTGAGTGGGAGAGTATATTTAATAGGGCACAAGTAAAGCAGTCTAACAGGGCCTCTCCCTAGGAAAGGTTTAAGATTTCTTAATTCACGTCTGATCAAGTACTTCGCTGAACAACTTACCATTTTTTTTAAAGTAACTGTTATCTCTTGTTTTTATATCACCTTCATTTCCAAATATATCCCTTCCTCACTTCCCTCCCCAGAGAGCCTTCTTTTGTAACAAAGAATAAAAAGTAGGGGAAAAAATTGTTCAGCAAAATTATTCAACACATTTACTGACTTGATGGTATATGCAGTGTTCTCTACCCATAACCCCCCACCTCTAAGAAGAAAGCTACTTTTTCCCTCTCTTTTTCAAGGGGAAGGCTATCAATCAATCAATCAATAAACATTTATTAAATGCCTAGTACTCTTCAACGTGCTGGGGAAGAGGTAAAAGACGGTCCTTGACCTCAAGAAGATTACAGTCTAATGGGGGAGACAACATGCAAGCAAATATATACAAAGCAAGCTATATACAGGATAAAAAGGACATAATTAAAAGAGGGAAGGTGCTGGAATTGGGGGGGGGGGGTGGGGGAAGTCTTCCTGTAGAAAGTGAGAATTTAGTTAGGACTTAAAGCAAGTCCTTGAGGTCCGTAGTCAGAACAGAGAAGGGAGAGCTTTCCAGGAATGGGGAACAGCTAGAGAGAATGTCTGGAGCCTTGGAGTGTCTTGTTCATGGAACAGCCAGAAGGCCAGTATCACTGAATAAAGAGTAAGTGCTGAGGAACAATGTGTGAGAAGACTGGAAATGTAGGAGGGGGCTAAGTTATGAATGTCTTTGAATGTCAAAACAGAGCATGTTTTATTTGCTCCTGGAGGTAATAAGTAACCATTGGTGTTAATTGGGTTAGGGTGGGAGTGGGGTGAGTGGGGGAGAGGGTAGGATGACATGATTAGACTTGAATTTAGGAAAATCACTTTAATGGCTGAAAGGAGAATCTATTGAAGTGGAGTGAGACTTGAGGCAGGTAGACCTGCTAGCAGGCTACTGCAATAATGAAGGCTTGTGGTAATAAGGACCTGTACTAGAGTGATGGCAGTATCAGAGGAGAGAAGGGGAGCTATTTCAGAGATGTTGCAAAGGTGATATTGGCAAGCCTTGGCAACAGCTTGGATATGTAAGGTATGAGAGGTAATAAGGAATACAGGATGACTCCAAGGCTACAAGGCTGAGGTTCTGCGAGGATAGTGCTACCCTTTACATTAATAGGGTAGGCAGGAGTGGGAAGGATTTAGGGGAAAATATAATAAGTTCTGTTTTGGATATATTGAATTTAAGATGTCTACTGGACATCTAGTTCACGATGTAAATGTGAGACTGGAGGTCAGCAGACAGATTGGGGCAGGAAAGGTAGCTTTGAAAATCATCACCATAGAGATGGTAATTAAATCTGTGGGAACTGATGAAATTACCAAATGAAGTAGTATCATTACAATTATGCAGTTTTCAGGTTTGGGGTTTGGTTTTTTTTTTTTTTTGGTTGTTGTTCTTTCCACTTACCTTGTTTTAGTCATCATGGCAACTAGATGACCTATTGGATAGATTGCTAGACTTGGAGTCAGGAAGACTTGAATTCAAATCCTAACTCAAATACTTATTACTAGGTGACCCTGGGCAAGACACTTTATCTCTCTGAACCTCAATTCCCTCATCTGTAAAATGGGGAACATGATAGTACATGGGGTTTTTGTAAGAATCAAATGTGGCAGCACATGTAAAATACTTTGGAAACTTTAAAATACTATATTAATGCTAGCTATTATTTTGCTTTCCTGGTTCTGCTTAATTTTACATCTGTTTATATAAATCTACTAATACTTCTCTATATCCTTCATTTCCATTCTTTTTTTAGGCTATTGCATTATGCGTTTATATTCATGTACTCCAATTTGTTTAGGCA
This sequence comes from Vombatus ursinus, assembly GCF_900497805.2. NCBI lineage: Eukaryota > Metazoa > Chordata > Mammalia > Diprotodontia > Vombatidae > Vombatus > Vombatus ursinus. Next base: position 13,295,550 of record NW_020948983.1, read on the forward strand.
TTTCCTTATTGATAGGCATCTATTTTGTTCCCAGTTATTTTTGACTACAGTATGGACTGCTACAAATATTTTGATATATATGAGATCCCCCCCATCTTTGTTTAACGTACTTCCCTTTTTAGGCATATACACAAACATATACCATATGTTTATATATAGGCATATGCATACATTGACATACATGTGTATGTGTGTGCACATACACATGTGTGAATATATCCCACATGATATTTTTATACCACTTCTTATGTGCAAAACATTGTTGTTAATATGCTTTATATCAGTCCCACATTTCTCTATTGCCCTTTGGGTCACCAGCAGTTTTGATCTTAGAGATTGTGGTGTTCTATTTCTCATAGCCACATAGCATCTCCAGAATAATATTGATGATCAAAAAATGGGTTTTTGTTTCAGGGAAAAGCTTGGGGTCATTCAGAGCATTGTGTAATTTCTCAAAGGCAATTCAGTTTACTATCTTCTTTCTAAACAATCCTGAGTCCATTTCATTTTCCATTTTTTAGTGTCTGCCATATACATGGAAATATTTCTTCCATAGCACTTTGGCCACCATAGATACTTTCTGATTATACATTAGGGAGGGTTATGAACATTGTTTAAAGTGGTGAGTCCTTACTAGAGTATTGATCAGAATTCTGATCATTAAAAAACAAAAGTCTGTGTGTATCTTTCTCTGTGTCTCTCTGTCTCTTTCTATGTTTCTGTCACTGTTGCGGTCTCTCTGTCTCTTTCTCTCTGTCTCTCTCTGTCTGTCTTCATGTCTCTGTCTCTCTTTGTGTCTCTCTGTCTGTCTGTCTCTGTCTCTCTGTCTTTCTCCTGCCCCGCCCCCCCGTAGGTTTGTCATTTGTTATAAATTACCTTGGAGATCTACTCAAGTTGGCGATACCTACTTTTGAATGTTTTCAATATGTCCCATACATATATATCTTCAGGTGCCAATCAAGATTAGTGGACTATGCTTCAAACAATTCCAAAAAAAGTTTTTTCTTGACCTACTTATTGAAAATTGAAGGCTTTCATAAATATTAACTTTAAATAACACTAATACCCTTCTTAGAATTTAGATAAGGTTTCTTCCTAGTTGATAATTTTAATTTGATTCAAAAGTTCATAAGTTAATTTGGTGTATAAGTTTCCACTTTTCATTCCTACCAGAGATTCAGGAAAAGAAACACCCATCTTTGTGTGTCCATGTCTTTATCTAGATTCAGGTTAAGAAACACCCATGTGTGTGTATGTATGTTTGTGAGCTATGCCATTCCTTCCTGTTTGTCAGAAATACAATTCAGATCTCATTAATGAGTGTTGATCAGCTATTCCCATTTAACCTTGGTCTAGAGCATAGGGTTAAGACTGTATAGTTTACTTCCTTTGAAATATTTAATGAAATATTCTTTGCCTTTAATGAGTTTTTATTCTATAAGTAGGTACTATGTATACAACATGTCCACATGTAAGAATATACAAAATAACTTATTTGTAATACGTATGTTAATATACAAAAGAAATACAGATTGAAGGTGTTAGCTGGTGGGAGAATGAGGAAAAATTTCATGTAAGAGGTAATGTTTGAGCTGAACTTTGAAGGAAACTAGGAATTCTAAGAGGCAGGAATAAGGACAGATCACATTCTGGGTAGGGGAGATGGTGTGTACTAAGGCAGAGGAATGTCACATGTGCAAAACAACAAGGGCCATTTGTCATTATTGAAGGATGCATGAAGAGGACTCTTCACTTTCATGGCATAAATATATTAGTTAAGACTATTTATGGTTATATTTGTATTAATAACACTGCTTCTACAGAGTCACCTATCTCTTCTCTGTAGATAGGAAATATCATGTTTTCTGATGCATGATATGGGTGGGAGAGCTTATCTACATAGATTTTGTAACTTCCTAGCCTATATTGTTCAGTAGACTCATAATTGGCTAGTCACCCTTCTTGCCTGCTAGCATCCAGTTTGGCAGTTATTAGGATATAGTTCAAGGAATTGTTGTGCTTTGTAATATGGATTTGTTCTTTGCATTCTTGAAACTTTCTGGTGACAGTCTACTTCAGGACCCCACATTCCAACTGCTGAATAGGCTAATGAGACTTAATGTTAGTAAGTCTCTAGCTGGTAAGTTCATTAAATAAGCTGCTATGATGTCCCTTCTACAAAACCGTTCCCAGGACAATAAAGTTGTCATCTGTTTGTTACAAAAAGGGTTTGTTTTGATCTGCAAAAGGCAACACAAGTATGTGGGGGAGTCAGTTAATTAGGTCCCCAAAGGCTGTCCATATTCTACTTAATATTTATTCTGTGCCTAATCCGTATGAGACATTTTGCTAGACAGTAGAGATAAAAAGACAAAAGAAAACCAACCAACCAAAAAAAATAGTCCCTCCCCTCAAAGAACTTATGTTTTACCTATGGGCACAACATTTATAATTTGAAGCAGATCAGTACACTAAATAAAAGCTTCTCTTTTTCATAAAAGAGTGTTAAGCTTCTCAATCTAGAGATTTCAAAAGAACACCAAGGAATTATGTATTTGCTTTTCCTTTTCTATGGATTACCATTTCCAAAATCATCTCCATGTGATTTCTTCCAATATGATATACATGAACAAAATTGATGAATTTGTAATGATGGTATACTTTTCCACAAATTTCTGATTAGTAACCACTAGCCTAGTTTTCAGCTCATGATAATTCTTTGGACCAAATCAGGTAAAAAGAATAAGTGTTTTGGTTTTCTGAAGTCAGTACTGAAGTCCTGCTGAGGTATTAGAGGCCCAATAAGTTGACTCCATACTGGGCAAAAATGACACTTGTCAATGAATGGCCTTAGGCCATTGGCCTCTAGCCTATTGAACTGCTTTGGTATGGTAGTCTCTGCCATAGATTAACATTTCTAAGTAGTTCTTATTGCCAACAATTTTATTTTCCCCCATGAGCCTTGGAAAAGTAATGAGTGTCCCAGAAATATTCTTGGCCACACACTCAACTAAGTGGAACCTCCTTGCCAAATAAAGACAATTGCTTTATCTTTCAATGCCATAGGAGTCTGATAGTGCCCATCAGAAAGGTCTAATACTGAGAAGTACTGATGGCCTGGCAGGCCTCCTGAATGTATGATGTGATACACTAATCCACCTTAATTCATTTATTAAATATTAGTTAGACCCTACACATTCTAACTTCCCAGAACTTTTTTGTATCACTAAAATTCATTGACCACCTAAGCTCATTTTGGGCTTTAGTCCCTGACACTATTTTTTATATTAATTTTCAGTTACTTGACCCTCTGTATATGTGTACAGAGATGTGTGTGTCTCTTTATATATAATAATACAACAATCAAATAAACATATAAAAGGGTGAGAGATATCTTGTATAATAACCTTACCCTTGAATAGGGCAAAGACAAATCAGTAAATACTAAGCAAGCAACGAAAATCATTCTGTTCTTTGTCCCCTTCCAAGTTTGTCCAAAGTTTGATCATCTTTGACCTTGTTTTCTTTCTTTTTTTCTTATTTTCCCTTGCTTTTCCTTTTTTTTCTTTTTTATAATTGTCAATTGTTAGACATCATTGATTTCATGCTGCATCATTTCATAGATGTCTTTCATATTTCTTCATATGCTTCATATTTTATAATCTGTAACATTCCATTACATTAATACACCATCTCTAATTTCTGAACAGATACGCTATTTTCTTCTTTCCTTCTTTCCTTCCTTCCTTCTTCACTTTCCTATTACAAACTGAGAAGCTATGGCTATTTTGTAGATGGACGCTTTTCCCCCTTTTTATTATGTTTTTGGAATAATGTCCAAGCAATGAAATGACTGGATTGGAAGATATGATCAATAAGGTAATTTTTATACCATATTCCCACATTGCTCTCCAAAATGGTTGTTCCAGTCTGAGATTCCACCAAAAATCATAAATGTTATTTCAAAAGCTGATACTAAATTCCCTTCATATCCACAATATTCTGTTCAGGCAACTTTTTTTTCCTACTCAAAATATTCTTGTCTTGAGAATTCATTGAGTGATTCTCATCCCCATTGGAAAGACTCCAAGATCATTCATATTCTTTTTCTGAACTCTTTGAAATCAGCTCTCCTAAAATTTAGGATGCATGTCAGATTATGCCAAGCTTTCATCTCCTTCATCATAAACTCTATAATGGAGTGGTCATATGGCCTCAAGGTTCCTGTCGTTTTTACTTTACCAACTGGTTTCTTCTTGCAGTTCAGAAATTGATGTCAAATAAAAATTCCTCTTATTGCTTCTTTTTTTTTGAAGATGAAATTATCACAAAAGTCAGCTGCAATTTTATCATCTGTTCTAATTTTTTGAGGGAGTAATGGAAGAAAAGACAGAAGGAAGGAGGAAATGAAGAATGGAGGAAAAGATAAAAGGAAAAGAAGGGAAAAAAAGATGTCTGGATAGTTCAAGTTCCTCATCACTATAATACTGTATTTCTATCACCAGATTAATATTTTTTCCCAAATTCTTTATCTAATTCTTCTTTCCTTCTTATTAGTGTGTAGTATACATCTATAATCACACCTTTTCTGCTCCTATCTCTATTGAACCTCCATATGGTGCTTTTTTGTCATGTTTCCCCTCTCAGGTTCTTCGATATCTTCATTTGAATACCATGTTCTTTTTGAACAATAAGTACCTTTCAGAAGAGAAGTCGCATGGGTTGGTAGATTGACAGCCATCCTTGGAATCAGAACTATTGCTAAAGCCCTGTCTATGACACCTACTAGATGAGTGATCATGGGCAAATCACGACTCCGCAGTGCCTAAGGCAACTCTGTAAGACAACAGGATACTAGTGAATCTTTGGCCTCCATGGAATGGAGGCCTCCAATGGAAACACCAGGAATTCCCTTCGCCAATGACATCATTGGTCTGTTTGTATATGTATGCACACATGCTTTGACACATACCCATATTTGGAATACCAAATTCTAGCCCTGAATCCTATCCTATGACATCTCAATAATAATTACCAGATTTAATTTACCTACTTGTTTAAGAATCTAGTTCTTTTTTTCTTAATTCCTGTTATGTAAGGGCTCATGGAAGCAATGGTCTCCTTATCATCTTTTGGTATTGTTCTTCCAAACCAAGAGAATTTAGTGTGAGTCTTCATTTCATAATGAATTACTTACTCCTCAAATAGCTGATAAACCATATCTGTTCTTGATACAAGACATAAAATGTAGTGGTCAAAAGTTCTCTGATTCCTTTTGTATGTACTGTTCTATACCCAAATCTTTCCCAATCCTCCATCTTTACAATTGATTTTTTGAACCAAACTGCATGACTTTTGTTGTTCTGTTTAAGTCATATCTGACTCTTTTTTGACACCATTTGAGGTTTTCTTGGCAAAGATACTGGAGTGATTTGTCATTTCCTTCTCCAGCTTGTTTTCCAGAAGAGGAACTGAGGCAAACAGGGTTAAATGACTTGCTCAGGGTCACACATCTAGTAAGTGTCTGAGGCTGGTTTTGAACTCAGGTCCTCCTGATTCCAGGGCCAGCATGCTATCCACTGTGCTACCTAACTACCCACTGAATAACTATGTGACTATTAAAATTCTTCTAATTATCTTTAATCCACCATTTCAGCTTGTTAAGAATTTTTTGGATGAGGATTCTTTCAACCAAGATATTAGCTATGCTGCTTAGCTTTGTGGCTTAGAAAATTTTGATAAACATATCATTTATGCCTATGGGAGCTATTTGTAGATGACAAATATGATATAGACCCCTTCTTATGCTGATATCAACACACTACTCAACACAATCTGTCTGGGAAGAGTAAAGCAAAAATGGTTAATAGACAATTGAAGCCCAAGATTAGTAGAGAGATAATAAGAAAATACCTAACTGCTTGTGGTGAATTTAAGTCAAGATAAAAGAACTACAAGCTAGAATACTGAAAAAACTTATGGATGTTATAGTAGTACACATGAAGTGGTGTGCTGGAGCCAGCTTGAACCTCCAATAGTTAAATTTTCAGTGTGAGCATTTACAACTTGGAAATTGACAAATGCCACATATTAGGATTTGATTCATTGTTTGGTTAATTGTCTAGACTTAAAAAAAAAGTAATGGAGAAGATGTTAATAATGCAACTTGATTTTTTTTTCTCCCTTGGGAGAGCCAGTTGTTAAATATTTACCAGCATACTTCTGAATATTAACTTCTTGAATATAAGAAGTAGCACTTAGCACATTACCTGGCACATAGTAGATGCTTAATAAATGTTTATTTATTGATCAAATTATTTCATTTTTATCTCTTATGTATAATAAGTGCTTCTTATATGTAATAGGGGCTTAATAAATGCTGATTGTTCCACAGAGATCATTGATAATGAATAATGGTGAAGAAGTAAGGGATCTGGAATTAGAGATAGACAAAGGCTATTTCAGTTTTCAAAAAAGAAAGAAAGTAGATACTTAAAAAGCCATAGAGATTGATGTTGATTCCTGGTAAAATTCCTGGGGGAGATAGGGAGGAAGATGTTCTTCAAAGTCTTAGAAAAGGAATAAACAATCAATAAAAGCTATAATGAGGTCACTAAAAAAGATTCAGGTTCTTCTTGTTAGAAAAAAAAACAGATGTAAAATGAATTCATTAGTTTTATCTTCCTTTTGTCACCCATTTTTATATTCCCATTTACTCCAAGCAGGGATCCTATCCTTTCCAATCTTCTTGGACTTAAGACAACTTTAAAAGGGGCTTTTTGTCACATGTACACACACACACACACACACACACACACACACACACACGCATATTCATGTGTGTATATACATATATATACACACACACACACACACACACACACCACATACATACATACATATATATATCATATGCTTCAGTTAATGCTTGGCTTTAGTCTCCCTGCCATTATTTTTCTACTACCTCATCACTTTATATTCATGCTGAGTTACTTATCCTCACTTCTGAGCTCTCTATAAAGTTATATCATTTGATTTAGATATCTCTCCTAGATTTAGAGATGGAAGGGACCTTAAAAATTATCTCATCTGATGCTCTCATTTTGCAAGTGAAGAAACTAAGGCTCAGAAATTGTCACCTCTTTGTTTCTTTCTTAGACTCAAATGCAGATGGACATAGTGACTCATGTCTTCAATCCCAGCAAGCAGGACAGCTGAAGCTATTGGATCTCTTGAGCTCAGGAGGTCTGAGTTTCAGTAGGCTAAGTTGAAAGAGTGTCAGGATTAAATTTGGCATTGATATGCTGAATTCCCAAGAGCCAGGGATATCAGCAATTGGTCCAGGAGTGATGAACTGGCCCAGATCAGAGACCAAAGAGGTCAGAAGTTCCATGCCAGAGTGGGATAGGGCCTGTGAATAGCCCTTGCACTTCCAGCCTTGGCAAGATAAGGAGACCTAGTTCTTTAAAAAAAAAGAAATCAATTGCAAATATCACTAGAAGTTGTTTTTATTTTGGAACCTCTTAATCCATTGAGATGACTTCCATTTTAGAGTCTCAGGTCAAGAGATCATACCTCTCTGAATTCCATAAAATCTGCTTTCCTAACATCATGCATTCAACTTTGCCAACAGTTCTCCTTTTCCTTATGTACCATAAATTATAAGATATCTGGATAATGATTTTCAAACTTTCTGTCATTTTCATTTCTCCCATCAGTTTCTCCAGTTCAAAAATAGCAATTTCCTTTGTCACTTCCTCCACCTTCTCAAAGGTACAAGTATTGGGAAGATATGTCAAGTATCTTAACAGTTATTTGTTGTGCTGTTAGCATGTTAGTATAGGAACAGCAGATCCATAGGTCTTGAAATCCCTGTTGACAACTATATTATGCCACCATCCTATATCTGTCCTTCATTTTGTGTCCAAACTCCTTGAAGTCATCTACAATGGGTACCTTAACTTTCTTTCCCTTTATTTAACAGTCTGACTTCCAATCTCATTCAATCAAAATTGTTCTCTTCAAAGTTATTAATGATCTCTACTAAGTCTAGAGGCTTTTTCTGAAGTTGCATCCTTATTGACCTCTCTGAAGCCTTTGACACTTTTAGTCACTTTCTTCTCTTTGATGCTCTTTTCTCTCTAGGTTTTCATGGTACGACTCTCTTCTGATTCTCCTCTAACCAAATCTGATAGCTCCTTCTCCATCTCCTTTATTAGATTTTCATCTATGTCACAGCCACTAAATAGTGGGGGTCCCATAAACTCTGTCAGAAGTCTTCTTCTCTTCTCCCTCTATACTGTCTCTCTTGGTTATCTCATCAGTTCCCATGGTTTCAGTTATCTGGTTTTTTTAATTTATTTTGTATCATTTTTATTTTAGACAAATACTAAAACTTCAATACCTAATAAGAAAAGAAAAAAGAAACAAACTTAAATATAAAATAAGAAAAGAAAAAATGTTATGTGAACAAAAGAATGTAGGAGAGGATTCAGAATACATAGCAATAACTTTCTATTTCAAGAAAGCCTATATATTAAATACTGCACGTTATGTTGAAAGCTGTACATCTTTTCTTTGCTTTCTTGTAGGTTTTCTTTTGTTCTCTGCTATACACTTTTTACTTTGTTCTTTTTCCCCCTTCCTCTCCCATCTCCCCAGACTACAATTAATCATGGATATATTTATATATACATATATACATACATATATAAACATATACTTTCCTTAAGAGATTCTACTCCTAATCTTTTTTTATGTTTGTGAGTATCTTTTTTTCCTATCTCTAACTCCTCCACTTTAATTCTACCTGCTGCCTTGCCCTCCTATTACTTAACCTACCCCCCCTTCCAGCAATCCCTCCCTTATCCTTCCATTCCCATAAATCTAAACACCCTTTTGTACATCCTTTGCCTATTCCCTCACCTCCCCCTCTAAAGATCCCTCCCTTATCCTCCCAAGAGCCCTTCTTTATCTTCCCATTCTCCTTGATGTAAACACTCTTCTATATCCCCCTTTTAACCTATTCCCTCACCCTCACCTCTAAAGATCTCTCCTTTATCCTCTCCCCCTCTTCCTATCCCCTTAGAGTTTTATTTCTTTCTAAATATAGAAGACTTTTATACTCTTCTAGATGTATATGCCTTTTCCCCTCTTGAACACATTCCCAAGGAAAGTAGGTTTCCAGAACTAACAGACCTCCTCCCCCTTCTAATTCCTCTATAAACAGTCTATCCTTATTGAATCCCTTATAATTGGTCTTTGGTATATACCCTATATTTCTCTTGGCTCTTTTATGTCAAATCTTCTATTAAGTCCAGGGTTTTGTTTTTGTTTGTTTGTTTGTTTGTTAAACAAAGTCTTGAAAGTCAGACCATTTTTAGTCAAAAGCCCAGTTCTTTTGTTCTTCAATATACAGTGTTCCAAGACCTGTGATCTTTTAGTGTGGCCACTGTCAGGACTTGTGTGATACTAATTGTAGTACCACCATATGTAAATTGTTTTTTTTTTCTTGTTGCTTGTAATATTTTGTCCTTAAGCTGGAAGTTTCAGAATTCGACAATAATATTCCTATAAGTTTTCCTCATAGGATCTTTTTCAGGTGGTGATTGATGGATTTTTTCCTATTTCTCCTTTCACCTCTTACTCTAATGCTTCAGGACAATTTTCTTTAATTATTTCTTATGTTATTGTATCAAAATTCTTCTTTTTTTGATCGTACTTTTCAGGTAGTTTGATTATTCTTATGTTTTCTCTTGTTGATCTGTTCTCTAAAGCAGTTGTTTTTCTTATGAGATGTTTAACATTCTCTTCTATTTTTTCATTCTTTATGTATTTTTTACTTGATCTCTTATAACTTCACTGGCTTCCCCTTGCCCAATTCTGATTTTAAGGAGTCATTTTCTTCCTTAAGATTCTGGATCTCCTTTTCTAATTGATTGACTTTGTTTTCATGATCTTCTGGTTTTTCTTGTATTATTCTTATTTTTCTTTTTAGTTTTTCCTCAATCTCTCTCATTTGACTATAAACTTTTTAAAGTTGTTCAATGAATTCTTTTTGGGAAGGGCACCATTTGACATTACTCTTTGGGGTAGAAGAGGGTTTCTTTCCTTCAATATCCTCCTCTGAAGATGAACCCTGATTTTTTCTATTCCCATAGGAGCTCTCGATGGTTGAATTCTTTCTCCTTTGCCTGAGCATTTTTTTAAATAGTTTAATTTTTATAATTGCTTCTAGTCCTGGGGTATGGATGCTTCTGGCCTCAGATCCTCTTCAGTTCTTCCCTCTGACCTTGATCTAAAACCAAGACCTCCAGCCTACAGTAAGTGCCCACAGCCATCATTGTCCTGCCCCACTGCTTCTTCATTCTGAGGGGTGTATGCTGGTTCCTTCTTTCCCCCAGCATGTCTCCCCAGCACAGCTGGGTCTGGTGTTCTTGGTCAGCAGAGGTTCCGTAGATCTTCCCCAACTCAGTAACCCAACTCCCCTCACTGTCCCAGGAGGACCCTTGTTCTACTCTTATTTATTTTCACTGCTCTATGTTCACCTGAGATGCTATTTTATATCTTTTGTGGAGGAAAATCTTGAGAGCTTGAAATTTTCTGACCTACTCTGCCATCTTCCCAGAATCCTCTGAGTTATCTCTGTTGAGATAATTCTTAGATATACTTGTCCAGTCCTATCCTGTTTCCTAACCTCCACTCTTATATCTCCAACTGCTTTTTAGACATCTCAAATTGGATGTCTCTTAGACTTCTTAAACTCAGTACATGTAAAACAAAATTCATTGTCTTTTGTCCTAAACCCTTCCCTCTTTCTAAATTTCCTATTATTACAGAGAGTGCCACCATTCTTCTAGTTACCCAGGCACATAATTTAGGTGTTATCCTCAATTCCCTACTCTCTCTTATGGCCCCACCCCCCTCCATATTGAATCTGTGGTCATCTTGTTGTTTCTACCTCTACGGTCTTCTTCTCTCCTGTGAAACTCCTGCTACCCTAGTACAGGTCACCTCAATACTGGACTTTTGCAATAGTCTGCTAGTTAATCTTCCTGTATCAAAACTCTCCCCATTCCAATCCATTCTCCTCTTGGCTGTCAAATTGATTTTGCAAATGTGCAGGTCTGACTGCTACCTCTGTATTCAGTAAATTCGAATGGTTCCCCCTTACCTCCTGGATCAAATATAAAATCCTTTGGCTTTCAAAGTAACCTGGCCCCTTTCTCCCTTTCCATTTTTACTTACCTTTCTCCTGTCTACATACATGTGTCATGCCTACCACATAAAGTCCATCTTCCAACTCTAGGAATTTTCAGACTGTTTTCCATGCCTGGTACACTCTTCCTCTTCATTTCTGTCTCCTAGTTTCTGAAGCATCCTTCAAGTCTGACCTAATGCAAAAAGCCTTTTCACATTCCTCCTTAATCTTAGTAACTATCCTTTGAAACTAACCCAATTTATCCTGTACGTATCTTTTTTTATATAGTTTTTTGCATCTGCCACATTAGAATATGTGTCTATCCCTTTAAACCCGTCCTTAAATTGGATGTTCTGGGATGATCCAGACAATTGAAAGGAGAGGCCAAAGGAGTGACCATGTGACTCCCTCACATACCTGTTTGTTTTTCATATTTAAATGTTTCCCTTGGTACACACACACACACACACACACACATATTATATATATAATTATTTTTCCCTTCATATATTCTGCACAAGAAGATATTATCATTTCATTTTGCAAATAGAGAAATGGAATCATTACAAAAAATTAAACAAGTTGCTCACACTCACAGTGGGGAAGTCTGTGGCAGAACCAGAGCCTTAATCTTCTGGCTTCCATACATTCTTGATCATTTTATAAGTTTTTATAGGTGAAGATCCAGGAAAAAGGAAGTTGTAACGTTGTACAAAGTTATCCACCAAGTACTACAGAAAAAAAAATAGTAATTCTGATTGACCCTAAGAACCGTATCCAGCTACACTGAGTACACCAAACTTTGAACTATATAACATGTAACATGTGTGGTTTGGTATATGACTTCTCAGAATTGAGAAATATTTTGATGGGCATTCTAAGAGCTTGGACAGTTGGTAGGATATTATTACACAGGATTTATTTGTATATTAGATAATGTTTGGAGCTTAATAAATGCATATTACTTGATCAATAGGGGAAGGAAAAGGAATGGGGAAGAGAATAAGCATTTGTATAGAACCTACTATATGCCATTTGGGCAGCTAGGTGGCACAGTGGATAGAGTACTGATCCTGGAATCAGGAAAACTTGAGTTCAAATTCAGCCCCAGACACTTACTAGCTGTGAGACCCTGGGTAAGGCACTTCAACCTGTTTGCCTCAGTTTCCTCATCTTTCAAATGATCTGGAGAAGGAAATGGCAAACCACTCCAGCATCTTTACCAAGAAAACCCAAATGGGGTCAAAAGAGTAGGTCACAAGTGAAACTGCTGAATAAGAAACATGCCAGCTAGTGTGCTAAGTATATTTTATGAATATCATTTCATTTGATCCTCACAACAACCCTATGAGGTAGATACTATTATTATTTTCATTTTATAATTGAGGGAACTGAGACAGAGGTTAAATGGCTTGCCAGAGTCACACAGCTTGTAAGTGTCTGAGGTCAAATTTGAATTCAAGTCTTCTTAACCCTCAGCCCAGCATTCTATCCATTGTACCACCAGCTGCTTAGAATAGAAAGTAAGCTCTTTAAATCAAGCGCAATTTTGTTTTCATATTGTCAGTGCCTAGCACAGTGCCTTACTCAAAATAGGGTTTAACAATTTTTTTAGTGGAATTAAAATGAATTTAATTGATCATTTATCATTGAATTAAATATAAAGGACTATCTTATATATGTAAAGCATTCAGAAATCTTACTGACTTCATCCAAACTGCTGCAATGCAGGTAGAAGCATGATAGATATACTCCTAGGATGTTGTATATGATTCAGATTTTATAAATGGATCTGTTGGTATTCTCATTTTTGAGATACTCCATCCCTATTTCTGATTTATTTTTCTATTATCTTAAACATTTAGCTTTGTCTAGGGTTAAGTATCAAAAATGTATAAACAAATGCTTAAATGAAAAAAAGTCACCTTTGTCTTTTAAAGCACTCTTTTGTAAAATGACAAGTCTTCTGTAATGTTTCTATTTGAATCTTGGTATATTGGGTTTTACTAAAGAAGGGGACTCTGTAGACTAGAATAGGTATCTTACATAGTGGATAGAAGGCTTTACTAGGGTCTCAGAAGATCTTTATTCAAACCTGGCCTTTGACAAGTAGTGACATGACCCTAGACCAGTCAGTTAGGTTCTCTGGACCACAGTTACTTCATCTGTGAGGAGGCTAGACTAGATGACTTCTAAGGTCCTTCCTGTAATTATTTCCAACAGAGGATTTTGACATAAGACAAAATGAAGAGGCTGAGAAACAAGAAATGAAAATTCTCATTGGTCCAGGGTGCGAATTACTAGGCTATTAACCTTTAGTATTGTAGCCCAAGCATGCAACAGGATAAAGAAAGAGATAGAAGAGGCAAGGACTTAATGGAAAGAATGTTAGATGAAGAATCAAGAGATCAGGATTGTAGTCTTGAGATGCCACTAACTCATTTTGTAAGCTGGTCATTTCCCACTGTTGGACCTCAGTAACCTTATACGTAAATGAGGCATCACCTTAAGCTTTAGGATTCTTATTATTCTAACTGGACTTTGGCTTCCTAATTGGTGGTGGACAATCCCAAGTCAGAGTGCAGATAAAAAGTACTCCTAGATAGAAAATCAAGGCTGTCCCTTCTGCTCCCAGAATCTGAAAACTAATATTGGTTGAAACAACCAGCAACATTAAGGCAAAGTGTAAATGATGTGATTCTATTATAACAATCAGTGTTCTGGCTCCCATTGTATATTATTGGGTTCTTCATTTTGACAGGTTTTTTTTTCTGTTGACTTTTCTAAGAGTGACATAAATGTACTTTCATTCTAGAAAGGCTTTTTCTGTGCTTGCAGTATGAAGGGGAAAGTCAGGGCAGTTATCATGATGATTCCATCAGTTCCCCATTTTCAAAATCCCTTTGCCATTAGAATAAGATAATTTTAGAACTGGAAAGGATTTTAATGTAAAATTGAAACAAATGGAGTTGAAAAGTACAAAGTTAGTTTCAAACCATCTCTGGGAACATATCTACTCTTTAAACATATGAGTGATGATGTGGTAGAAGATACAGAATCAGTGAAAAAGATTCTATTCAAGGATCAGTTTAATGTGACAGACAATATGTGAAAGCGACCAAGAGCATTCTCTTTCTTTTCCCAGCATATTGTGAACAGAGAGTCACACATACCACAAGGACACTTAGTTCAGCCTTGTGATTGTGGAAAACCAAGCAGATTTGATATTCCCAGGAAAAATGTTTTTGGTTGATTCTGGGCAAAATTATTTTTATTTAATTTGTATATGTGGGTGCTATGGGAGGCAGGACTTCCTAACATTGCCTTCAAGATATAAATATTCCATTTTTGCAGATCTGCAGGAGTGGGTAATCACACACTGCTCCCCTGGCAGTCTTGAGTGCCATATGAGTACTCTGCAAGGTACTCAGCCTGAAAAAGCACATGACAACAGGCAGTCACCATCTCAATTTTTTCTGACAAGGCTCCTTAAGATAAGGGATATGTACATGATACAGTTATTTCAGGCCCAGGGCTGAGCATGCCTCTCATCTCTCACTTACCTTTGGAGAAAAAAAAATCTTTCAGGGTTTACTCAGGAGCTTGGTAGCCTCATTCAGCTTACATTTATATCCTTAGGCAAGGTAGGCATGTACTGTAACCTCTGATGCTAAGAGAATATTTGGGAAGAATTTCAAAGAAAGAGGGTAAGGTGAACAGCAATCAGAAAATAAAGATTAAAGCCCTGGCTCTTCTGCTAATTCAATGACTGTGGGTGAGTCACTTCTCAACTCTAAGCTTTAATGTTCTTATTTACAGATAAGAAAGGGGATGATGATGAAGGGGCTGATTAGGAAAAAGAGAAGAAAAAACACAACCTTTATAACAAATAAACAGAATTAAAGCAAATGACCATATGGTCCACAACTAAAAAAAAATATGCTTCGTTCTGTATATTATTTTGCCACCTTCCTGACAGAAAGTGGATAGCATGCTTCCTTATCAGTCGTCTGTAATCTTTATTAATCCTTCTGTTGATCAGATTTCTTAAATCTTTCAGAATTGTCCATTTTTTACAATGCTGATTATAAATTGTTCTCTTGATTCTGCTCACTTCACTCTGCATTATTCCATAGATGTCTTCCCAAATTTCTCTGAAATTGTCTCATTCTTCATTTCTTATATCACAATAGTATTTCATTATATTCCTATAACATGATTTATCCATTCCTCAGTTGATGAGCACTCCCTTATTAAACAGGTTTTTGTCACCACAAAAAAAGCTGCTACATTTTTTTTTTTCATTTGGGACATTTTCCTCTTTCTTTGATCTCCTTGATTTAAGGGCCTAGTAGTTTCATTGCTGTATCAAAGTATTCCTTGTTTAGTAACTTTTTTACCATGGTTTCACAACTGCTTTTTAATACAGGATTTACATTTTTGATAGTTTCATAGTAGGATGTATTTGTGAAATTGTCAAAGTGGGTACCCTCCAAAGTTGTGAATCACAATCCATCCACACTTACTCATCATGACTGTATAAAACTCTTGTTTATGTCTTCCCATAAATTTTCTATAGCATCCTTCCAATATCCTAGGAACCTTCCTTCAGATAATGTGACACTCCACAGACACTAGTGGGGCAAATAGGCTACCTATATTTATCTTTGATGAGATCTTTTCATGGCTTTAGAATTTTTAATTATTGATATGTGATAATGTATTTGTGTATGATTCCTTTGCCCACAATTTCAGTTCCTTAAAGACTAATATCCTGTGGTTCAAAGCCATATAGCATCACAGAAGAATACTGACATTAAAAAGATTGGTATTTGTCGGAGGGGCAGAGCCAAGATGGTGGAGTAAAAGCAGTGACTTGCTTGAGCTCTCCCCCAAACCCCTCCAAATACCTATAAAAATGACTCTAAACAAATTCTAAAGCAGCAGAACCCACAAAAATACAGAGTGAAACAAATTTCCAGCCAAAGACAGCCTGGATGGTTGATCAGAAAGGTATATCGTACCAGGCGGGGAGAGGAGCACAGTTTGGCATGCGCACGCAGGCCTCAGAGCAACTGGAGCAGGCCTCAGAGGACTGAATCATGGGCAGCTGTGGTGTTTTCTAGACTTCTCAACCTAAGAATGCCAAAGACAACTTAGAAGGTCAGTGGGAAAAATCTGTTTCTGCGGTGCAGAAAGAGAAGCACAGTGGGGTTCCAGCCCTATTCCCTGAGCTTGGTGTGGGGCGGCGGCAGCCTCCTGAGCTTACGGCCCATAGACTGAGGGGTAATTGAGTGGCTGATCAGAGGGGCATTGCAGGGATCTCTCTGCCAGTGCAGGATTCTCTTACTTTGCCCATGCTTGGATCTGGGTCACAGTTCTGGATTGTGGTCCTGGAGCGAGAAGGAGCGCTGGGGTGGTGGAACTTGTAGTGAGTGTGGAGAGGAAACCCTCCTCACAGTTCCAAGACAGAAAAGAGTGCTTGTGGTCATTTGTAGACCAGAGCACAGTCCAGAAAAGGAGTAAACACCTCGCCCTTGATCATAGCACCTTGGAAGAAATGAAAATTTACAGGTCCCTAGAAGTATCTCTGAAAATGGCTTCACAAAACCCCTGAAGCTTGGGACAGTACATTCTCCACACTGGAAGCAGACTCCTATCTTAACAAAGAGTTTATAACTCAAGTAATTGACCAGGAACATGAGCAAGCAGCACAAAAAGAGGCAGACTGTATTATCTTACTTTGGTGACAAAGAAGATCAAAACATACAACCAGAAGAAGACAATGAAGCCAAAGCTCCTACATCCAAAGCCTCCAAGAAAAATATGAATTGGTCCCAGGCCATGGAAGAGCTCAAAAAGAATTTTGAGAAGCAAGTAAGAGAAGTAGAGGAAAAACTGAGAGTTATGCTAAAGGGGACCCAAAAAAATACTGACGAAAATAACACCTTAAAAAATAGCCTAACTCAAAGGCAAAAGAGGTTCAAAAAGCCAATGAGGAGAAGAATGCCCCAAAAAGCAGAATCGGCCAAATGGAAAAGGAAGTCCAAAAGCTCACTGAAGAAAATACCTCCTTAAAAATTAGAATGGAGAAATTGGAAGGTAGTGACAGTTTGAGAAATCAAGGCACTGTAACACTAATCCAAAGGAATGAAAAAATAGAAGAGAATGTGAAATATCTCATTGGAAAAACAACTGACCTGGAAAATAGATCCAGGAGAGAGCACTTAAAAATTATTGGATTATCTGAAAGCCATCATCAAAAAAAGAACCTAGACATCATCTTTCAAGAAATTATCAAGGAAAACTTCCCTGATATTTTAGAACCAGAGGGCAAAATAAAAATTGAAAGAATTCACCAGTCACCTCCTGAAAGAGATCCCCAAAGGAAAACTCTTAGGAATGTTGTAGCCAAATTCCAGAATTCCCAGGTCAAGGAGAAAATATTGCAAACAGCCAGAAAAAAAAAAATTCAAGTATTGTGGAAACACAATCAGGATAACACAAGATTTAGCAGCTTCTACATTAAGGGTCCGGAGGGCATGGAATATGATATCGCAGAGGGCAAAGGAGTTAGGACTACAACCTAGAATCACCTACCCAGCAAAACTGAGTATAATACTTCAGGGTAAAAAATGGTCATTCAATGAAATAGGGAACTTTCAAGCATTCCTGTGGAAAAAATCAGAGCTGAATAGAAAATTTGACTTTCAAATACAAGACTCAAGTGAAACATGGAAGAGGTAAACAGGAAAGAGAAATCATGAGAGACTTATTAAGGTTGAACTGTTTACATTCTTGCAGGGAAAGATGATATTTGTAACTCATGAGTACTTTCTCAGTATTAGGGTAGTGGGAGGGAAAAACATATGTGTGTATAGATAAGGGAAAAATATATGTATAGATAGATAGATAGAGGGCACAGGGTGAGTTGAAGACAAAGGGGTGGTATCTGGAAAATAAAATTAAGGGATGAGAAAGGATTATACTGAGAGGAGTAGAATGGAGCAAATTATCTCACATGAAACAGACAAGAAAAGGCTTTTACAGTGGAGGGGAAATGGGGGAAGATGAGAGGGAATGAGTGAATCTTATTCTCATAGGATTTGGCTTAAGGAGGGAATAACATACACAATAGGGTATGGAAATCTATCTTACCCTACAGGAAAATAAGGGGGGAAGGGGACAAGAGAGCAGGGGGTTGATAGAGGGGAGGGCAAATTGGGGGAGGGGATAATCAAAAGCAGACACTTCTGAGGAGGGACAGGGTCAAAAGAGAGAATAGAATAAATGGGGGGTAGGATAGGATGAAGGGAAATATACTTAGTTTTTCACAACAGGACTACTATGGAAGGGTTTTGCAGGACTACACATCTATAACCTATATCGAGATGGTTGCCTTTTCAATGAGGGTGTGTGGGGAGGGAGGAAGGGAGAAAATTTGTAACCCAAAGTTTTAAAAACACATGTTAAAAAAAAAAGATTGGTATTTGTCAAGGGGAAGAAATTTGTGCTCATTGAAAGTGCTGTGCAGTTTCCAAGAATCAAGGTAGCTTGTTTGCTTTTTTTTCCCCCTGTTTTTAATTCTGAGACAAGTTCATTGTTCATCACAGGCATTCTTCATCCACTTGTTTTTCTTTTTGTTTTGTTTTGTTTTGTTTTTCTTGAGAGAATAGTTAGTCCAATCTCTTTGAATGATTACGGATCTCGTATGGAATACTTCTGGAGTATTCCCGGGATTGATACATTTAGCACAGTATCATTTGGTGGCAACAGCATCTTGAGGCCTTCATCACCTGAAGGAAATTCTTCTTCCATTTTGAGACATAGAACAATAGAGTTTGGGAATTGGTTGGGAAGCATTTACGGGTGGGTTTTTGTTTGTTTGTTTGTTGTGCTTGCTAAGTATTTTATTAAGTACTAAAGAGTTGAGAGTTGAAGGGGACATCAGAGACCACTTAACCACTTAGCTCAACATTCCTGTAAATAAAAATAATCATCACTGTAATGTACCCCAAAATTTGTCATCCAATTGAAAACCTCCGAGAAGGAGAGTAGACACTCCCTTTGAAACACATCCTTTTTGGCTCAGTTTGACTTGTTAAGACATTTTTTTTCTTAAAATTAAGCCTAAGTTGGTTCCTTTCCAACTTCCATAGATTGCTCCTGGTTCTGCCCTCCAGGATCAAGTAGAACGCATCTAAACCCTACGAGAAATGACAGCGATCCAGATAATTCAAGAAAACTATCATATCTTCTTATTTCCAGGCTAAATATTTCCAGTTCCCTCAACCAATCCCCATATTGCATGGGCTCAATACCCTTCACCATTCTGGTTGCTAGCCTTGGGACACTCTTTAGTCTAATGACTTTATTAAGTTGTGGTGCACAGAACTGAACATAGTACTCCAGAAGAGGTCTAATGAGGGCAGAGTATATTTGGAATATGACCTTCCTATTCCTTGAAGTTATGTTGTAATGGACAGAACATTAGGCATCTAGTTGGGAAGACCTGAGTTCAAATTCCATCTCAGACTCTTACTAGCTGTGTGATCCTGAGTAATTTATTTTAACCTCAATCTCCTAAGCAGTTTCCTTATCTATAAAATGAGGATAAAAATAATACACACCTTACAGGATTGTTGTGAGGGTCAAATGTACTTGTAAGACTCTTTGCAAACCTTAAAAGGCTATATAACTATTTGCTATCATAATATACCCAAGAATTACATTAACATTTTTAGTTGCTGCAACTTCATGTTGAGCTTGTAGCACCCCAAAGTCTCAAGATCCTCTTTCAGAACAACTACTTCCTAACTGTGCCCCCTTCCATCTTGTATTCCTGAAGTTATTTTCCAGGCCTAAGTGAAATAAGTGGTTGTTATTTAGTGTATAAGTTCAACTTATTAGTTTTAATCCTATGTTTTCAGCCTTTTAAGATACTTTTGAATATCAATTCTGCCACCCATTGTGTTAGCTATCCCTTCCAAATTTATGTCATCTGCAAATTTAATGAGCCTATTATTTGTGTTTTTATCTAAGTCATTGATAAGAAAGTAAAATAGCACAGAGCCAGCCACACATCTCTATTATATTCCCCTGGAGACCTCCTGCCATGATAATTTTGAACCATTAACACTACTCTTTGAGTCCAGCCATCTGACTAGTCCTGAATCCATTGACTTGTATTATTATAAGACTCATATATCTATATCTTATCCATCAAAGTAGTATAAGAGACTTTATCAAAAGTTCTGCAAAAATCTAGGTAAATTATATCTATATCATTCCCCTCACCTACTAGTTTAGTAATCCTGATCCCCCCCCCAAAAAAAGAGAAACGAAAAGAAAAAAGAAATACATTTAATCTGGCATGACCAGTTGTTGATGAATGCATGCTGTAAACACCACTTCCCTTTCTAGATCTTCTAGATCATCTGCATTCTGGAATATTCCCAGGAATCAAAGTCAAACTTACTGACCTATAATATGCAGATTCTATTCTCTTCCCTTCTTTTGAAAATCAGCTTTCTGCTCCTCTCTGTTATTGTGGTATCTCTCCTTTTTTTCCTGATGACCTTTCAAATATTGCTAACAGTGACTTAGCCTTCAAGTCTGCAGTTTGTCTTAAGACACAAAGATGTAGCTCATCTGGGTGAGGTGACTTGAATTCCTTGTTAGTCATTTTGTTTCTGTCATTTTCACTGTAAAAGTCATTCTCCTTTGCAAAGAAAACAGAAAAAAAAGAGCAGTTCTGCCTTCACTCCTTGTCAGTTACCAATGTCTCATTGACCACAAACAAAGGTCTTATCTATTCTTTTATCCTTCTTGTCCTTGAATTTAAAAAAAAAATTAAAAAAATATTATTCTTAGATTTCCTCTGCATCCACATTAATCTTTTCAGATAAATCCAATTTTCCAAATTCTCCATCGTCACTGGAATTTTGTCCCTTTATGTCTTCAGAGTTTAATTCTTCAATATCTCCCATCTCTCTTGGACTTGCTTCCCTGAAAGCATTTAGTCCATGGAATTCTACCTTTTTTTTTCCCCCCCTGAACCGTTTGAAGTTTCTTTTCCCGAGTATATGGTGAATGTCAGTTTATTCCCAGATTTTGTCTCTATCGCACGTTAGGATGGAATATTTAAGTCTCCCATAGTATGCATCCTAGCAGTCAGTTCCTCCCTATTAGTGAGAGTAAGATTTAGAATATAATATCCCTTCTTGGTTCCTCCATCTTTGGAATGACAGCATTATCACTGAGGCATGGTAAGAAATTTCTAGCTATTTTACTTTTGGAAAAGATGAAGCTCCAGGAGATGTCTGAATAATTGATGTCCCTCATCACTTATTAGTGATGTCTCTGTGCCAGGCTTATAATTTTTTTCTGAACTCCTCATCTATTTCTTCTTTCTTTTCAGGTGGTCTATAGTATACTCTAGTAACAAAATAATTTCTTTTTTTGCCTCCTTCTACCTTCATCCAAATGCTCTCTGTTATGTGTCCCCAATCATGTTCCAGTATTTTTAACATGTGTTTACCTTTGTAGTATAAGATGCTATACTATCCTTCTCCCCCTTATGCCCATCCTGTTTATTTTGAATATGGTATTTCCATCCAGAGCCATAGTCTAGTCATTGGTTTTATCCCACTAAGTCTCAGTGATACTTATGAAAACATAGGTCAAGCTCTAGTTCCTCTAGTTTTTTGCTTAAACGTTGAACATCTGTGTATAGGCACTTGAAGCCATGGTTTTAATATTCATTTCCTTAATTTTGTCTCCTGTGAGTTTCAGGTTTCTCAGTTCTTCCTTCTTTGTGGCTAGTCTCTATAGTATCTAATTATAGGGATATACATAGATAGACTTTTCCATTCCCTATCCTCTTTAGTTTAAATTCCTTTTGATTATACTTGCCAGATACCCTAAATTCTGACTATATTTTGTTAGGTATACTCTATCTCTGGCCAGGAACTATTAACTTTATATCATGTGCTATGACCCAAAAATCTAAAGCCCATTCTTGTCCAGATGTTAATTTCCCAAATCAGTTTTTCTCTGCTGAGTTCTTTGCCAATAATGGGAAACAGCGAAGAAAATACAACCTGTGCCCCTATAGTCTTCAATTTCTTGTCCAAGATTTTTTGCCAATTTTCATTGGCAGTACCCTCTAGGTTCCTTATGAAAGTGTCATTTATGTCCACACAAATCCCCCAAAATGGGTATTTGTCTTCTGTTTTGATAATTCTTGGGAAGTTCTCTTTTATGTCTTGAATACATATCTCACAAACCTCTTTTATTTTAATAGGTAGACAAATAGCTGCCTTAGTACCCATAATCAAGTGAATCTGCAACTACAACCACTGTCCTTTTGTCTGAACCTTTCTGGATAGCCTCACCTGATAGCTTATTTGGAGCTACTCTCTCTCTTTTTTAAGGACAAGTGACTCCTTCCTCTTTAGAGAATCCAACTCTCTCCTTTATTTTATTTGTAAGAGCCTCAGATCTATTTTTTTAAGCTGTGGTTTGAACTGCAATTATTTTCCTTTCTCCACTGTGTAATATTCTTCTATCCTCCATCATTGTTAGGGTTATCTCCCCTCCTCCATCTCAGATCCCTTCTCTCCCCCCCCCACCCTCAACTGAACCCTTGCTTCTATTTGCTTTAGGAACTCTTCATTTTCCCTAACACTCTG
This sequence comes from Vombatus ursinus, assembly GCF_900497805.2. NCBI lineage: Eukaryota > Metazoa > Chordata > Mammalia > Diprotodontia > Vombatidae > Vombatus > Vombatus ursinus. Next base: position 13,318,443 of record NW_020948983.1, read on the forward strand.
GAGTGTGAAGAAGAGTTCCTCAAGGTCCATCTTCTTCTCTAAGAGAGAAATCAGTCTACACTTAGAAGACAGATTAAAGTCATTCAGTAGTGGCAGAAATAAACAACAGGACTCTTCACTGTGCATCCTTCAAAATAGTAGCAAATACCTTTTGGAACATCTGTTTAACAGGAATAATGCTACCTTATAGAGTTTTATTTTAAGAACCAAGTTAAATAATATATTTAAAGCACATTGTTAAACTTTAAGTGCTATCCATATGCCAGATATTATTGGGGATTGAGAGAAGACAAAAATAGATTTTTGAAAATGGAATTCATTATGGTAAAAGCCTTGTAAATAAATACCTACCTTTAGTTAGTAAGAAGGCAACTAGGTGACACAGTGCTGGGCCTAGAGTCAGAAAGATCTAAGTTCAAATACAACCTCAGACACTAGTTGTGTGACCCTGGGCAAGTCATTTAACCCCTTTTGCCTCAGTTTCCTTATCTTTAAAATGAACTGTAGGAGGAAATAGAAAACCACTCCAGCATCTGCCAAGAAAACTCCCAATGGGGTCATGAAGGGTTGGACACAACTGAAATGACTGAAAAACAAGAAGCTACTAAGTAAACTTATAAGGAATCCTGCTAACAGCTGCCATATTCTCCCTAAATCAAACAATAATAATGTCAAAGGACAAGGGTGCATTCTGTCTTTTATCTTTTGTCTGTTGGAATAAGCATAACTTATAGTCTAAATTCTACCTAAAGATAATTCAAAAAGAATGAAATCTTGGACTGCATTGAGAAATTTTAACAAGGAAATGAGAGTCCCATTGTACTCTACTATAATCAGAACACAGTTGGACTACTGTCTTCAATTCTGGACACCATACTTTAGGAAGGACATTAAACAAACTTTGTAAATGACATCCAAGATGCTTTTGTTTTACGCCATATGTTGGTTGAAGGAAATGGTGATTTTCAGCCTGGAAAAGAAAATACTTGGGGAAAGGATGAATAAGAGCTTTCTTCAAGTATTTGAAAGTCTATCACCTAGAAGAGAAATTGGACTTATTTTGCTTATCCTATAAGGGCAGAGGTGGGAACAGTGGCTGACATTAGGCAGTGATAAAGTACAATGGAAAGAGAAGTCTCTCTGCAGTCAGAAGACTTGGGTTCAAATCTCACTTCTAATGTCTATATGACCTCTGGCAAATCCTTTAACCTCCTGGGGTCTCAGTTTTCTAATTGTAAAATGGAGAAGTTGGACTAGATAGCTTCAGGGATCAGCTCTCGAATCATGATGCCTAAGTTATAAAGGGGCAAATGTAGCCTTAGTACCTCCCATTTTGTTTTTTTTTAAACAACTAGAACTATCTCAAAGTAGAAGAGGCTACCCAGGAATGTAGCAGATTTTTTTTTTCTTTCTTATCAGATATCTTCACATAAAAGCTAGATGACCACTTGTCAGTTATGTTATAGAGGCAATTCTTTTTCAGTTAATGGTGGGACCAGATGGTCACTGGGGTCCTTTCCAGCTCTGAAATTCTGTGAGCTGATGATAACCAAATCTACGACTTTTGGCATCCCAGTGTGCTCTACCGACAGGTGCCAAACTCCCTCTATCCTAAAGGATCCTTTTCAGGTTGTTGAGCTCATTTTGCATGTTCAACTGAACAGTGTGGAAATTCAAGAAACATTGGATGGCTCAGAAAGCATTACAGTGTCTTAGCCACATGTTTAAATTATACATTTAAGCTGACAGGCCAGAGCATTCCAGCACAGAATCCTTAGAAAGCAGGAGACAATTTCCTTCAACTCCACATCACTGTTTGATGTAGATTGCCTGTTATATTCCCAAGATATTGCTAGAAATGGATTTGGAGATCTTTTCTTGACAGTAGGTAGACTAATGGAATCCAGTGACTGTATTTGGAACATTTGACGTTTGTTATAACACGGTAATAGAAATATCAATGGCTCAGACAGGTTAAAAAAGCTGTCAGTGAATGATAATGAAGTTATTTAAATGTCGACTCACTTGCAAACATTTTACAAACCCTAAATTATTCTAGCTGCTTTAACCTCGTGTGTCCTAAGTTATTAAGCAGCAGAGCTAGGGATTCAGCCAATGCATCCTTGGCATCAGCACCTATTTTTACTCTGCCAAATGAACTAGCAGCAATGAAAGTGCCGTTCTTAATGATTTTAGAAATGAAACAAAACACAAAAGTCACAGCTGCTTGATTTGGAGGTGACTGGTATTCTGCTGCCAGAATATGTCATTGGGTTTTATTTGGGTAATATTCTAATGTGCTCCCCTTTGGGAACAGCTCTACCACTCCCCAGAGTGACCCTCTGGGCTCTGTGACCTTGAAAAATTAGTTGGCATCCTTGTAACATGGATCATGTATCGCTATAATGTTTCCTTCTACCCTCAGGATATATTGTGAGATTGATTTAGCTTATAGCTAGAAAACCTTCGCTGAGATTGCCTGAGTACCTTAGGGAGGAAAAATGGTAGCACCACTTTCCCTTAGAGCATGGAGATTGTTAACATGATTTCATCAGTTTGTGTGGGGCAGATAAAGATGTTAAGGGGGAAGACATAGGAGACTGGAAGCAGTTCACCAATACCAACATGGCCTCAGTGTTCTGCTGACAGTGCTAAGATTACACACTATTAACAGAGGCTAAGATGTCCGAAATCTTTACCAAGATACATAAAACATTTTGGAAGCCTGATGAAAAGAGCCCTTCAAAATGTGATAGAGTCAAACTTGACAGCATTTTAATAGTAGTCATAGGAGAGAAGGCGCTATCTTCTGTGTTTGACAGAGACCCCCTAGATAGCTTTTGGTGAAAGAACTATAGTTGGAGAACTTATGTTATATGCTACATTGGGCAGTGGGCCAAGAATATCAAAAGGAATAAGAAGAAGGGAGTAAGACAAAAGTGAATCTAGCTAAAGAGTTCCTAACAACAGTCACTGTAGGGTACTGTCTACTGGAAGAGGAGAGGGGAATGGTAAGAATAATCCAAATTTCAAACATCCCTGAAAACTTCCCATATTTCAGGGACCTGTAGTTTCAGGCTAGTGACCTTGAATCATCAGGTTATACTCAAATTAGAGGGCTTTGCAGAGAAAGCTAACTTACAATAAATTGGTTCTCAGTATTTTCCCAGTAATGCTACATGATATTAATGCAGTTTTTAAGATGAGAGGCAGAACTAGATGAATGAGAGAAGTCTTACTTCATTCACCATCTGTGCATGCTTTGGGGGCACTTCTATACATACTGCCTTGTAATAGCTTTTTATGTGAATGGTTTCCTCTTCCCAAAGGGACCAGCAATTTCAGAGGGCAGAGACCACGTGTTATAAATCTACTGCATCCCCATAGTACTTAGAGCACTGAGGAGCCCATAGTAGATGGCTGGTGAATACTCGTTGAATCAATGCTCAGCAACCTTTCCTTTATTAGATTTCAAAAGTTCCCTTTTAAAGCAATCTTATAAGAAGAGGAAGGAATGGCTTTAGGATAAAAGCAAAAACAGGGGAGCTTTGCTTTGATCACTTGAATATTTATTTGTCTGAAATGCTTATTTTTAAAGCTGTTGGCTCTTACTGGCACCTTTATAGGTGTTGACAGAAGCACCATTTTTCCTTCTGTAGATAATTCGACCTGTAAATAAAGCCTGAAACAACAACAAAAAAATTGCTTCAGAATGTTGAAAAATGGTACAAATTTAGAATTCAAGAAGGCTTGTGTTACAGTGGGAATATATGCGTACGTGTGTGTGTGTGTGTGTGTGTGTGTATCATTATATATGTTTTCAATACTTTGTTCCTTTTTTCTTCTTTATGACAGCTGGCAGCTTAAGGACCAATTCCTAAGTGTCTTTGTTTGTGAATTGTAAATTCTTATTTGATTCAGTTCAGTAATGGAGGCACTGTGCTAGGCACCAGTAAGGGTAGAGGATGACCAAATTATACCAACCAGGTAATGATGACTGTTGCCATGACAAATTTACGACATTTATAATGATTTTCCTTCCAACTACACTATGAGGTAGAGAGAGCAAACAAAGCTATAAGGAAGAATGTTTTCATCTTGAGAGAGAGGCTGGTCATAGTGGTGACGTGCAAAGAATAGTCTGACCACAGGTGTAATTATAATGGGAAAGGGTGTCACCCATTCGAGGGATAGTTTGATCTTTGCTTTTTCCCCAACCCCTGAGATGAGGAGGAGGATGATTCTGCAAGAGGGCCACTATGGGAACAGGATGGGAGGAGGGACTCCATAGGCTGGTTTTGATGCATGGATGCATATTCCAATAGAAAGACCATGAGGTGAGACCTAAGGATGGTATTCCCCACGTGAAAGTGTCTTAGCACATTGGGGCAAAACAGCATTTTCCCCATGGTAGTTAAGCATCTGAGGACAAGTATTATCAGAGTTTTATAGATATAAAGATGTAAGATAGTAGGTAGTACAATGGATAGAACACAGATATAGGAGTTAGGAAAACAGGAATTCAAATCTGGCCTCAGACACTTATTAGATATGTGACCCTGAGCAAAAGCACATAACCTCTGTTTGATTCATTTTCTCTAGTTGTAAAATGCAGTTAATAGAATCTACCTCACAAGGTTATTGCGAGGATTCAATGAGATAATATTTGTAAAGTTCTTAGCACAGTGCCTGGCTTATAGTAGGCATTATATGAAAGTTTATTCCCTTTCTTTCCCCTTCCCTTTTCCCCAAAAGTTGGAAAAACTGAAGCTCTGGGGTTGAGTCTGATTCAATGTCCACTTATTTACATATTGCCTCTCAAAGGTGACAAAGACTAGGTCCTTGACAGCGGGAAACATTTTAAAATATTTGATACATTTATCTACCTAGCTCAATTCCAAGTGTGTTAGTGCTTTTAAATTTTATTTGTCTGCCTTTGTTTTTTGATGTTTGTTCATTGCTGAGGTAGAGCCAAATGGTACCTTCAGCAGGCACAATGATTCCCCACAATTCATGTCTTGTATTGTCATTTTCAGGCTGTTGAGATACCAAGACTTCAATGATCACATAAAGGCTAATGAAAGAGACATTCTCAGGACAGGATTCATAGATACATAATGTCATAAGGAAGAGAAATATAGTCATATGATGTTAGCACAAAGGCAGTAATGTAAATTAGGTCAGTAATTTAGTTGTGCTTTCCAAGAACAGGTGAAGATTAAAAAAAATAATAATAAAGCCCAAAATCAAAATAAAAAAGAAGAGATAAAGAATATAGAAAACACAACATTTAAGACAAATGCTTCAGCCACAAGAGTTCTGTCTGAAACTCATCTTCCATTACTTCTCATTACTTTTGGTCCTTGTGCCAGGCCAGACTGGTTTCTTCACTATGTCTGAATATGCCATGCTTATTCTCATATGTATATTTATGGCATTCCTCCTTCAGAGAAGGTCTTTCTTCTCTCTGCTAATCTGTTTCTTACTCATGGGAATGCATACAGGTTAGGCTGTGTGTTTCTAGCCTCTCCATTCTATCTCCTCCTGGTCCCCCTAAAATGACCAAAAAAAAAAAAACCTTTTAAGTTTTATTGATACACTCAGTAAATTGGTCAACAAACTTCTAGTGGGTATTTCCTATGTAAGAAGCACTATGCTAAGTGCTGGAGATATAAAGCAAGGCAAAAATCCAATCTCTTCCCTCAGTAAGTTCACATTGTAATGTGGAAGACAAAATAATTTAAGATAAAGTAGGTGGACAATAACTTTTAAAGGGAAAGAACTAACAGCTAGAAGATGGTATTTCAGCTAGGTCTTGTAGGAAGCCATAGAAACTTAAGAAGCAGAGGTGAGGAGGGAGAGCATTTGAGGAAAGGGAAATGGTCAATACAAAGGCACAGAGATGGGAAATGGGGTGTTGTGTGTGAGGAACACCAAGGAGGCCTGTGTAACTAGATAATAGAGTTCATTGAAAGAGAGTAAAATATAAGAAAACTGAAAATATAGGAAAGGACCAGTGTGTAAAGAGCTTCAAACACCAGAGGACATCTATACTTGATTCTTAGAGTAAGAAGGACCCACTGGAGTTTACTGAGGAAGGAGGTGACATGATCAGATTCATACTTGAGGGGAAAACAAAACAAACAAATGAACAAACAAACAAAACAAAACAAAACAAAACAAAAACAAAAACAAAAACTTTAAGGGCAGAAATGAGGATGGAGGGAGGTCAGGAGACCAATTAGGGTGAGAAGGGATAAGGGTCTGGACTTGGGTGGTGCCTGTAGCAGTAGATAGAAGATGTTGTGAAGATAGAGATGACAGGATTTGATAATGGATGGAGGGAGGGTTGGTTGGATGAGGGAGAATTTAGAAAATACGGTATTTGGTTTAATATTAGCTAAGTTTTCATATCTTTAATAATAAATATGTCCTTTATAGTTGAATATTCAAAAAATGTTTACTTTTAAAAATACAGTAAAATAAATTCCCTGGTTTTTTGTTGTTGTTGTCATTCAGTCATTTTTCAGTGTTTTCCAACTCTTTGTGATCCTATTTGGGTTTTTTTTTCTTTGTTTTTTGTTTGTTTCATTTTTTATTTGTTTTTCTTTTTGTTTTTGCAAAGATGTTGGAATGGTTTGCCATTTCCTTCTACAACTCATTTTACAGTTGAGGAAAAAGAGGAAAACAGGGTTAAGTGACTTGCCCAAGGTCACATAGCTAGTAAGTGTCTGGGTCTGGATTTGAACTCAGGAAGATGTCTTCTTGATTCTGAGCCCAGTGACCTATCCACTGAGTCACCTAACTGCCCAAATTCCCTGATAACACTCCCAAATGAAATGTGCTACACATACCCATGGGTCTTTAGAGTTTTAGATCTAGTACCATGACTTTTGTTAGGCCTTCCTGAACTGCTTCAGTCTATGATGATGGAATCACAAAATCTCAGAGTTGGAAGGACTTCCAAACCCAATTAGCTCAGCCTGAATCTTCTCTAATAGGAATGATAAATGGCTATCCAGTCTCTGTGTGAAAATGTCCAGTGTGGTGGAACTCACTACCCCCTGAAATAACCCCTTTCAACTTTTTCAGCCCTGATTGTTAGGAAATTTTTCATTCTATTAAGCCTAAATCTGTCATTCTTCAATTTCATCTTTTTTTCCTACTACTTCTTTTTGTGGAAAGCAGCTTAAAGTCTAATCTCACTTGGATAGGACAATCTTTCAGATATACAAAGACTTCTTTAGGATAATGGGTATCACTGTTTGTCATTAGTCTCTTGCTAACTTAACCAAATATATTTCTTTGAGGAATGGAGACTATTTAGCCCAAGAATGTAAGTATAAGTCCTTAAGAATAAAGCAGATGCTGGCCAATAATTTTTCATCCCCACTTAGGGCAACTCAGAAATATTCTTTAAGGTGTCATGCAAAGAAAGCTAAATTTGGAGTCAGATGATATAGGTTCAAATCTTTCCTCACCATATGTGATCTTGAACAAATCACTAACCTCTTGGAGATTAAGTTTTCTCATCTGCAAAATGAAAGTAGGATGAGATGATGGCTAAAGGCCTTTCTAGCTCAATATTCCATTATATTAGACATAAAAAAAGAATAAACTGATAATCAAGAAAAATCTTCCAACTAAAAGGATTTTAAAACAAAACAAAACAAATGAACAGGTTACTGAGGAAGATTTTTGAAATCTCTCTTATTGTCCAGATAGACATACCTCTGGAATTGGGATGGATGTCAGTTACTACCTATGTGCCCTATGGAAGTGATTTCCTTCTGTGTCTCAGTTTCATCATCTGCAAAATGACAGGGTCAAACTAGATGACCTGTGGGAGCTCTTCTAGCTCATTGTGGTTGAAATGGACTATGTGACCTTTAGAGATCCTGACCCTATGTATTCTCTGTAATTCAATAGTGGATAAACAACTTAAGTAACTGACTTGTCTATTAGCCCAAAGAACCATCTCTCAAAGGGTTCTAAAGATACAGAAGAGTATACCATCTCTCTCCAACACAGTAATCAAGGATCACATCTGATTTTTAGCAAATACAATGGACAAGCCAAGCTCTTTTTCCTTTTGAATTAATCACATTCTTTATGCTATAGGGATACATTAAAGAGCAGTAGAAAGATTGAGTTTTAATTTTTACCAATCCAATTTAAATGCAAATGTTAACCACTCACATGATGCTACTGTGTACATAATTAAACATTATTATATACCACATGAATCATTCAGAAACCTCTTGAGAGCCATCCGGCTATGTAAAACATGCATTACATTGACAAGCAACCAAATGACGTGAGCTTCTGCACTCATTAATGCTCCCTTTGAATTATAGGTCAACAGATTATGGGACAACCTACGAGAAATTGAATGATAAAGTTGGTCTGAAGACAATTTTGAGCTATCTTTATGTCTGCCCTACCAATAAACGCAAGGTAAGAGACTATATTTTCAGATTGTTCCTTATTTATGATATGACTCCCGTCTTGGCTGGCTAATCTTCCTAGCTTCCTAAAAATCCATTATGGCGAACCTGGGAATTAGACATGCAAAGACAATGTAAAAAATATCTGACACAAAATAATTTTTCTATCAGCGGCTGAGACTGTTGGAGGACAAGGGAATGGGTGAATCATTACCATTTCAGAAAGGCAGCAGCAGGGAGTGAATCTCCGGGAGTGTGGTGCTTATGTTTCTCTTCTCAGAACTTAGGATAGTTAGTCACAAAGATAATAATGAGACCTGACAAGGCTCAGCGAAGAAGATGTGAGTGCTTCTCATCAGATGCCCCTGCATCTTCCCTAACATGGAATAAATAGTTTAATAAGAATTTAAGTGGATGCATTATCCCAGGGCAGGTTTGGGCTTTCTTATCTAAACTTTGTTCAGCTTGGACACTTAGATCAAAGTATGGGAGCTCCATTGAAAGAGTGATTTCATTTTTATAGCCTATGTACGTGTCAGAGAGTGCACATATATACTTCGCAGCAGTTCTTGTCTCAAGGAGATCTAGGTTTTTAAATCAAAGAATCTCTGAGTTAGAAGGGAAGTCAGAGGCTATCTATCAGGTTGAACTCAGGCACATCCAGATTTTGTCTGAAAGACTCCATTGAGAGAACTGAAAACTCTTAAGTCATTTCATTTTATTTTTTAAGGGGTCTAATTTTTCCATTTTTCCTGACATGTAGCCTAAATTTTTTCTCTTTGCAAGTTCTACCTTTTTCTCTTTATTCTGCTCTCTTGGTTAAGTGGAACAAGTGAAGTATTTCTTCCATGTCATTGCCCCTCATATCACAGAAGTCTACTTGACTGAGGGTAGGAATTGATGGTTGGAGGCATGGGGTGCAGCTTTCCAGTTTTAGGATAAACTAACATTATGAAATTTGAGCCACAGAATTTTTTTTTCTGTACTGATAAATGTCATTAAATAAAAGGCTAAGGTATGGCATTGTGATTTCACTAGCATAGGGATCTCCCAGGGGAGCAAACTCATGTTTGTGAATGTGAAATGTGAGTAATGTGAATCAGCGCCTTCTCTGCAACTTAGAGTCTTAGAGATAGGCTTAAAGCGCTAAAGGGTAATGCCTTGTCCAGGGTCACATAGCCAGTATTTCTCAGAGGCAAGACTTAAATACAGGCCCTCTTGGTTTTGTGACCATTTCTCTATCCATTATGTCATTCTATCTCTTTAAGAAAAGAAATAGTATTTAAAACTGGGTCAAGTCAATGAGACTCATTGTTTTATTCTCACAGAAGCATCTAATACTTTGTTGTTGTTGTTGTTGTCATTGCTGTTTGTAAGAAATCATGGTGGGGGGGCAGCTAGGTGGCTCAGTAGATAGAGCACCAGCCCTGAAGTCAGAAGGACCTGAGTTCAAATCTGGCCTCAGATCAAATACTTGACACTTACTAGCTGTGTGACCCTGGGCAAGTCACTTAACCCCAATTGCCTAAAAACAGAAAACAAACAAAAAAAAAAAAAGAAAGAAAGAAATCATGGGAGCTGCATTCCATGATGATAATCTGCTAAATTTAGGGATGTGCTTCAGACAAAATTAACTTTCTCTTGACAGGTTAGAAATATATCATCTATGAATTGATCATCACCCCACATTAATTACTCATTCTAATTTATCCGTAAATTGAAGACCTCCTTTAGGTTAGCAAAGACAATTTTTGTCTTTAGATACTCAACTACTAGGCTCTAGAGAAGCTGGGAAATTTCTTTTGGAATGTTAATGCATGAGGGAAAGGTAAGTGAAATTTAGAAATATATGGTCTCAAATCTTGTGTTTATGAAACTACCCTAATAGTCGCATTGACTATCATGGTAATTTTCTTTGTGATTTTCATTGTAGCCTTTGGATTTATGGCTTACTTGGATAGAAGATAAATAGGATAAAACTAGTAAATGCAGCCCCACCTTCCCTTTCTATGACCTGACCAGGATTTATTGTGTTTCTTAGGGAATAGCATAGCTGACTGGTTTGGATTGTATTTGGTTTAGCTACATAGCAGAATTGATCAGGTTTTTGAGCTTTCCATGATTAACTGGGGAAGGGAGAAAAAAAGGCATTTATCATTGAATTTTAGCTGTTCTCAAGGCTTGGTAGTTTCCAGCTTTCAGAGAATCAGCTCCTAGAGAGGACGTATTGTTCTGGGCCACTCCCTTCCCAGAAGCAGAGGTGGTCTCAGGCCATTGAAATCACAATACGTAAGATGAGCCCAAGAGGAAGAATTTCTTCCTCTGCTGATGAATAAGGCTTTCAGGGTCATTTTTGTGATGAAGATAGATAGGAGAAACATTGTAGGACAATGAAGGTCTTTACAATCTTGAGGAAATCAATAAAGTTGACATAGCAGTATATTTGTGTACAATTTCTCTACTTATAGTGTGAATTTATCACCATGAAATATGTATTTTGTACCCAGAGGGACACACTCAAAACAAAGTGAAGAAACAAGTAGGCATTCTAATTTGGGGATTATTTCTCCCAATCAATCGAGTTGAGGAAAAAAAAGGAAATGGAAAGTTAAAATACTATTAATTACGTAGTGTGAAGATTTATTAGGGTTCTCTCAGATGCTCTAAGGACTTTGGCTACTCCCTGATCATAAGCAAGATCACTTTGGTAATGTCAGTGAGCTGCTCTCAAGTGAACTAATATCATGAATACACAAAATCAGTCAGCCCACATTTGGAAAGAATCCTACAATCCACTGGATACCAGAATCAATGTCCAAAAAAAGATCCTTAATCCAACAAGATGAAATTTAACAAGAATGAATATAAATTCCTGAACTTAATTTCAAAAAATCAATTCCTTAAGGGCATAATGGAGGAGATGTGGCCAGACCATGTGCTGTTCCCGGGCCAGTGGGGAGGTGGGGCCCTTTTGGTTAACTTTTATTTCAGACTGAGTCAAAATGATGATTTGGCTGCCCTTTAAACTAGTGAAATCTTAGATTACATTAATAGTAGCAGAATGTCCACAAAGGGAGGTGACAGTTGTAATCAGCCTCAGTCTACCCAGTTATTGAGTACTACATTCACTTCCAAGAACTATATTTTAAAAGGGAGACTTTATAGACTGAACATGTCCAGAAGAGGAGAGACCAGTACAAGGAGAAAATTTAAAAACTCACTATTTGAAGGACTTTTGATGAAATCAGAAATATCTAGTCTAGAGAAGGGAAGACATGAGAGGATGTGATTGCTGTCTTATATCTAAGTCTGTAATATGGAAGAGGAATTGTATTTATTCCTATTGGCCTCAGAGGGCAGACATAGGACCAGTGAGTAGACATTATACTTATGCTGATTTCAGCTAACAAAAAGGACCAACTCCAACTTATCAGTCATCAGAATTGTCCCAAAATGTAATGGGCTGCTTTGAGATAATGTACTTCTTATTGTCTGAATAACAGAAGCTGAATATCCTTTCAGGGATGTTGCAGAGGGAAATTCATATTTATGGTATGGGTTTGATTCTGGCTTCTAAAGTCCTTGTGAGTCAACAATCATTTTTTTTAAGTGGTTTAAGCACTAAGGATAAAAAAAGAAAAGAAAAGAAAAAGGAAAAAAGAAAAGCTCTTGTCAGCAGGGAGCTCACATTCTAATGGAAGAGACAATGTGCAAAGGGTTATATAGATATAAGTGTATACAGTGTAATTGGGAGGTAATCCCAGAGTGAAGACACTCTCAGTGGGAGGAGGAGGAGGAGGGGGAGGAGGAAGAGGAAGAAGGATAAGAGAAAGCCTTTTGTAGAATGTTAGATTTGAACTAAGTCATTAAGGAAACCAGGGAAGCCATTAGGCACAGGTTAGGAAGGAAGACATTCTGGGATTAGACCAGAGCCAAGGAAAAAGCACAGAAACATTCAAAATTATGATTGTATGGTTTTTTGTTTGTTTATTATTATTATTATTGCTATTGTGATGATGATGATGATGATGATGATGATGATGATGATGATGATGATGATGATGATCTAGTGAGTAAAAGTCTAGCCTTAGAGTCAGGAAGACCTGGGTTTAAGGTCAAGTGCTATCCCTGATACTACTGGCTGTATGACAATAAATGAATCACTCAACCTTTTCTTGTCCCAAGTAGCTATCTAGAACGCTAAGGCGCAATGAGTTCTTGGTGGATAGTTTTCTCACACTAGGAGTTACCCACTCCTCGGAAACCACAAATCTGGACCAAATCTGGACCAAAACCCCCCAAATTTTAAAAATGATTCTAAATATGTCCTGAATTCTAACTCACTGTGTACACATATGTGCGTGCACGTGCACACACACGCACAAAGAATGTCTGTGTAATTTTTCACCCAGAAACATATTTCTTCTTTCCTATTATAAATTTGTATTTTAGAATCTTGATTACTACCCCTCCCCATTTATTATTATTTGTTGTTGTTGTTTGTTTTCATAACTGGGTTTTGTTCTTCTATCACCTTGCTACTTAGTGAGATGATTTAAGGAATACATTAAAGACATCACTGGAATTAAGGACAAGAACAAAATATAACAATCTAAACTGGTAACCCGATAATCTGATAACGTGTAAAATCTCAAATATCAAAGAGTGTCTAAAAGCCCCTTTTCAGTAATATCTCTCTCTCCTTTTCCTGAAGTAAACCAGCACCTGGGTCTGTGACAGATGAGGTGGGTCAGGAGAATCAGCACTGAGTGGATCCCACTGCCAAAATTGAGGCAATGGAGTTATTCGTCATTGGGTCTCAGAAGGCACAAATCCCCAGTGCAAGATAAATCCTGAGGCTTGTTGGTGTCAGGAGAAGTTTATTGGGTATGTGGGAGCAGTCTCTAATGAAAAAAAAAAGTTGATTTAACAGGTGCCTATAAAGAGGGGCTTGGTAAAATGGAAGTTGAGGGGGAGGGAGATTTGAAGGAATAATACAAATGTAGCTTTAAAAAAAAATCAATGTTGATGCTGCAGTTTCACTCTTAAATCCCCCCTGAGTTTATTTGTATTCTGCCTAAGAGGAAAAGTTCTTTATATACCCACTGTTTATCTATCGATGATTTCCCCTCCACTGCCCAACCAGCCTTAGCTATCCTCCCTTCTCTATGTGGTACCCAGCATCTTGATGGAGTAAAAAATACAAAAACCACAACTTGCATTCAGTTGGAGAAAAAGCTTTAAAAAAAAAAAAGCTCAAAGAATTACTGTCTCCATTATTTGCTGTCAGGAGAATTTAGCACACATTGTTCTCAGTAAAGGCAGAACCTTCAGAATGTTCCTTGTGCTTTCAGCAACTCCCCCTTCTCCCCTCCCAAGACTGTTTTCTTCAGTTAATTAATAAAATTCCAGTTGATAGCATCTTCCAGAACCTTCAGCCTATGAATAGAAGCCTAGCTTATCAGCAGCCATTGGCTATTTCCTGAGGGGCTTTGGTGCAGACCCGCATTAAGCATGGTTTGCTTTTTCTCCAGATGCTTAAACTGTAATCACTGTTCTTATGGGGTTCACCTTCCAAGATTAGTTCAATTAGTTATTGTCTCGCTCCTTCTTTATTTCCTGAGTGTACTTAGTTGATGTTGTCCAATCATTTCTCAGTCATGTCTGACTCTTTGTTACCCAATTTGGGAAGGATACTGAATTGGCTTGCCTTTTGCTTCTCCAGCTCATTTTATAGATGAGAGAACTAAAGCAAACAGGCTTAAGTGACTTGCCCAGAGTCACACAGTTAGTAGGAATACTTAGTACTTGCTATCTTTTGGCTATAGAGACAGTGTCTTTGGTATTGCTTTCCAGGATCAGGAAAGGCAAGATGAAAGTGGACTTAATGAAGTTTTCTGTTTTGTCATATCTGGTAGGATTATCAAATCGTAGAATTCAAGAACTGAAGGGGACGTACTCCCTCATTTCACACATAAAGACAATAAATCCCAGAGAAAATAAGTGAAGGTAGTTGAAGTCATATATTAAATAAATGGATGCCCTCAGAGGCTGTGGTATAGCTTATGGAGTCACCAGAAATAGGCTCAGAACCATTTATTTTTCCAAATCTTTCTAAATAATGTACAAAAAAAAAAAAGAAAAATCTAAAACAAAACATGAAGTACACAAAGAATCAAACAATCCTTGCTGATTCAAGTGCCTTCTGGCATAAAAGTTGAAATTTTATATCTTTCAATTCAGAAAGAGCCTGATTAATATTTGATATGCCAGGACTTTTGCGTAGTCTTCACTGAAAATTATTTGGAAAGGCCAAAGGGACCAGTTGTATTGTATAATAGATCAAAGGGGGTGTTTGACATTTCCCTGAGCTGACATTCAAGGCTTTCTTGTTCTACCCTAACTCTTTCATCTCTCCCTTTTGTACACAAAACCAACCATTTGCTTCTAATCTTTTAAAAACTATGCATGTTTCATTCATAAAGAAATGATGCATGCCAAACCAGGGAGGCCATTATTTCATTTTTTTTCTTTCTTCTTTTTTGGTTGTTGCCAAGGGAGAATGATATATAGTTTGCAAAGAGCAGGACAATAATTGGTAAAGGGGAGTCAATGCAAAGATAGAAAGGGAGATTTAAGACAGCCTTTACCTGGAGAACCAGATAAGTTTCATCCTTGGGTACTGAAAGAACTGGCAGATGTGATTGCGGAGCCACTTCAGTGATCTTTGAAAGGTTGTGGAGAGCACAGGGTTGGAAAAGGGCAAATGTTGTGCTGATTTTCAAAAAAAAAAAAAAAATGGGGAAGAAAATAAAATCTATGAACATTTTGTTCCTGGCTAACTCTTAGAATTTATTATTAAAGGAATAGTTATTGAACATCCAGGAAAGCAAGGGTCGATCAGAAAAAAACAAAATGAGTTTGTTAAGAGCAGCCCATGCCTGCTAACCTCATTTCCTTCTGGATCCAAGTTAGTAGATTGGCAAATCAGGGCCATGCTGTAGATATAGTTTGCCAGATTTTAGTCATAACATTTTACATAGTATTTCATGCTCTTCTTTGGGTAAATTTTCGGAGATGAGCTCAACGGTGGTTAAATGGCTGCACTCAAAGATGAGTCAGTAATCATTTGAGGTAATGGGACGTGATGGAAAAAAGCAGTGGATTTGAGACAGAGGCCAGAGTGTTGGAGTCAACTCCAAACAGCTCCAGAGAACTGATCATTAAAATTCAGTATGAGAATTTCCACTTCAGAAATCAGAAAAAAGCAACAGTTCTGAGTTTTGTTTCATTGTTTTGTTGATTGTCTACACTTGAGCAAGAGATGTGGAAAATGTTAATCATGCAGATTAAACTGAGAAATGTGTGGGGCATAAGGTTTGGTGATTGTTTTTCTGGATGGTTTGTTATTAAACATTTACCTGCACAACATAACTCAGAGAGCTTGGGTTTGTTTTCTACCTCAGGTAGTTACTATTTGTTTGACCTTGGGCAAGTCATTTACACTTTATGGATCTGTTTCCTCATCTGTAAAATAAATATCTTGAATCAGAAGGTCTCTGAGGTCCCATTCTGCTCCTAGTCTCTGATCCATGCTTGACTGTGTGATACATGATGACACCTTTGGCCAGGGGTTAGGAACCTGCTGAGGTCTCTAGTGGAGTGCCTCAGGCATCTATTCTTGTTCTTGGACTATTTAACATTTTTACTAATGACTAAGTTAAAGACATAGATGGGAAAGCTGCTAAATTTTCATATGATCCAAAGCTGGGAGGGGATAAAGAACAAGTTGTCTTATAAATTCAGGATCCAATAAGATCTTGACCAGTCAGTTTATCTCGACGAATCTGACAAGATGAATTTGATGGGGATAAACGTGAAGTCGTCTTCTTAGCTTAAAGAAGGGGGGAATAAAGATTGTTTCCCAAATATAAAATAAGGAGACATCACCAGACCCCACTCAATGAAGCTGAAAAAGACCTGAAGGTTATAGTGTACCATGATTTCCCTAGGAGTGTAACGGAGCAGACAAAATTTCCAATATGCTCTAAGGCTACATTGAGAGATGTAGCTGCCAGGACTAGGGAGGTGATAATTCCATTGGACTGTGCCCTGGTCAGACCCCAACTGTATTATTGTGTTCATTTCTGGTGCCACATTTTAGAAAGGGCACCAGAAAGCTGGAGAGTGTCTAGAGAAAGGTAGCCAGAATGGAGAAAAGCTATGAGATCATGCCAGCTTAAACCCAGTTGCAGGGAATATTTAGCCTGGGGAACTGAATGCTTAGTCAGGAACCTCCAAGTCATTAAAATGCTGCCTGGAAAAATAAGTATTTCACTTGGTTTGCATAGCCCTAGAGGCACAGCTAGAAAAAAAGTAGGTAAAAGATACAAAGACACCAAAGCAAGCTTTAATGTAAGGGAACACCTTCCTAAGAAGACCTTGGAGAAGTGGAATGAGAGACCCTGAAACACTCTCAACAATCCCCTTGTTAGATATATCAGAGCAGAAGTTCTTGTTTAGGGTCTATTTTGATGAGCTGGTCTCCGAGCTCCCCTCCAAGTGTGAGATTCTGCGTCTCCCTGGTTTTGTTAGGCTGTTGGTACAGGCGTGTACCTACTAAAGCCAGTGCCCTCTTAGTTCAGGTTTGATGTTGGAATGAAATGAGGCACTTGCAAACATTGAAAAAATTGATGTTTGCTTCACCTTCACACAGCAAGGATATACAACAAGGATGCATTGGCACTTAGTTTCTCTGGACATTGTCCCCTTCCATTCCATCTAGAAATACATCTGGTCAGGCAGTTGTCAGGGTGTGGCAACTTGTGCGGTCTCAGACACCTCCCACATCTGAGAGGCAACAATTACATATGGCTGGAATTTTTTTGCCCCTAAGTCAGGAAACTGCATCGGGGAAGTTGAGAACAATCAGGTTGCATGGGGGTAAGAAGCTAAATTGAGGTCGGGAAAGTGTGTCTGGGTACTGCTGATCTACCATATAACACTAAGTTCCAATGATTTTCTAGAGGACCTTCCATCATTTAAATAACTAGACAGTCCTCCCATGATAAGTAGTACCAATGAAGGGAAAAGGAGGAAAAAAACTAAAACAAAAACAGAACAAAAACAAAACAAAAAATGTGGAGGAATACAAAACCAAGAAGTCCTAAGCCTTTCCTTCTTCTTTCAGAATGACTAAGTCTCAAAGTATCACAGTCTGGTCTATGTCATGAGCGATGTCACATTTTTTGATGTTTACAGTGGGTTTCCTAATGCAAAGTGGGGATGATGAACCAGGCTGCACCAAGAATATCAGGGCCACAGAAGAGATGATGACACTGCAGTGTAGCTGCAGATTTCTTTCCCTAATGTGAGGTGGTAATGATGAGCAACAGAAGCTCCAAGAACATCAGGGCTATTGCATGGACATTTTTGATATGTTCAACAATTCTTCACCCTACTTCAAGGTAATCTGTAGAAAAATGGCTTAGAGATCACAAACCTCTTGAAAGAAACCTGTCTCAACATCTA
Source organism: Vombatus ursinus (assembly GCF_900497805.2). Lineage (NCBI taxonomy): Eukaryota > Metazoa > Chordata > Mammalia > Diprotodontia > Vombatidae > Vombatus > Vombatus ursinus. The sequence goes on from NW_020948983.1 coordinate 13,336,421, forward strand.
AGTTGATACTGAGGCTCTCCCTGTGCCACCACCCATTCAGTATTCTTTGACCTAACTGCCAAAATCCTTCCACTCCCCTTCCTGAGAACTACAATGGGGAAATGATAAAAAAAAAAAAAATCTTTGCCCCCTTATAGTCCACTGTAGACAGGATTCCCCTTTCTTCCACTGTGCCTAAATAAGGACTTTCCCTCACTCTCATCCAGTGTCTCAGAATTACCAGCAAGTCAGCTGAAGGATCTCCTTTCCTCCAAGAAACCATAGTTATAAAGCAACAATTGCATCTCCCTCAGGCTATTAGAAAGCTAGACACCTCCCAACAATAGTCCTCCTTGATCTCCCAAGCTGTTTTCTGGCAAAAAGTTCCCTGAATCATCCCAAAGGAAAGGAAGCCTACCGATCCAGAGCACTTGAACTACTATTCCAGTATCTACTTCCGGGCTAGGGCTACTTCAACTACTGTGGCCTCCACTGGCCAGTCAACATATTTGTTATCAATATAGTGGTGTACACCAATGAGGCCTCCAAAGGCAGATTGGACTCCTTCCCAGATGAAAACAAACTGATCTGGACTAGTTTCAGCCACAGAAGCAGAAGGAAAAACATTGGCAAGATTGATAGCCCCATACTACTCACCTGAGTCCTGGAATGTGTGGTCTATAACATTGATGAGATCAGAAACACTTGTAGGAAGAGATAGGACTGATGTGTTGTTTTTTTTTTTTAATTAGCTTCCTGTAGTCCATTGTAAGCTGCAAAATACCATCTGCCTTCCTCATAGTCACTAGAGAAGAACTATATTTTATCTCCCCACTCTCCTCCAGGGATCTGATATTGCATGGTGTTAAATACATGGGATGGTTCAGGTGACTCTAAGGGTTTTCATTTGGCCCTACCCACAGTAATATATCTAGAAGTTGCTGAAAGGGTGCTCACAGATACTGAACCCATAACACCCTTTCCCTCCATGCACTGCCTTTGGTATACCCCTGAGTGATCCAAGTGGGACTAGGGCTTTGGAGGATACCTCACGCTTGGGTGGGGTTGAAGGTCCCCTGAAACACAAGTGCTTAATTTTACAGCAAGAATAACAAGAATATGAGAGTACTCTCTTTGGCCATAGCTGGTCTCCCTCTTGGCAACTTGGGCACCCACCAAGTCTGAGAGGCAGCAACTACGTGTTGCCAGGACCTTTTATGACTCCAGATCAGGAAGCTACTTCAGGGAGGCTGGAACCAGTCAGGTTGTATGGGTGGCGGTGGGGGGGAGGAAGCCGTGTTAACGTAAAGGTCAAGGAAGGTGGACAATAAACTGTTCTCTTACCACAACTATCAACTCAGAAATTTGCCAACCTTGCATAAAATAGAATCTTTTCAGAGAGGTAAATGTCCATTGCTCTTGAAAATAGATCTGCCCAGCTATGTGGAAAACTCAGTCAAAAGGCATTTCCCTCTTAATTATGAGATTATCTATACCCTTTGAGTTTATCATAGACCATTGCTCATCTCTGTATACGAAGGATAAAAGCCCAGGGAGAATGGGACCCAACCATATCACTGATTAGCTAGCCTTTCCACCTAACACTCATTTGTATTCCCAATATTGTTTGCACCTACCATAGTTCCTACCATGATATTCTGCATGTTTACTATAAGCACCTAATAAATAATCATTTGAAATAAGTTTTCTTTCTGTGATATTTAATCTGATCTACACAGCAAAATATGAAGCAAGGATTTAGGAGTTCTCTACTTAATTGGATTAATATTAATTTGTTGTTGTTGTTGTTCAGTCATGTCCAACTCTTTGCAACCCCATTTGAGGTTTTCTTGGCAAAGATATTGGAGTGATTTACCATTTCCTTCTCCAGCTCATTTTACAGATGAAGAAACCAAGGCAAAGAAGGTTAAGTGATGTGCCCAGGGTCACACAGCTAGTACTGAACTCAGGAAGATGAGTCTTTCTGACTCCAAGTCCAGCACTTTATCTGCTGTGCCACCACGCTGCCTTTAATGTTGATATACAAACAAAATAATTTAGACACAAAAACAAGTCTATGTTAAAATGTGAATTATCCTATTTGGCAGCCTGTGTTGATCAAGTTGACTGAATAACTCACCTTTTCACTTAGTGCTGCATAGACATTACCCTACAAAATGCTCTTTAAAGTAACTACGTCTTCTGCATTATTCATAAAGAGGGAGTCTTCACATGTCTGTTTTATTCCTTAGTAAGCATTATATCAATCAGATATTAAATCTTAACTGGGCTCTTTCTGATTTGAAGAACTCAAGATTGCAAGCTTTGTCCTAGAAAGAAACAGGATTTTTTGGAGGTTCTGGTGTTCAGTGGTGGTGGTGTGAATGTGTGTGTGTGCATGTGTGTGTGTGTGCGTGCACGCAAGGATTTGGAAGAATGATTTTGAAAAGTTTTTGTTTGTTTCTGTTTTTTTTTTGGTGGGGGAATCAACAACACTGTCTCTGAGCTTATTTTACATGGAATTGAAATTACTGGGATGTTAACTTTTAGTTTGAGCAAGATACATGTTGAAGTACATATTTATTTTAAATATTTCTATATCATAATTCATATGGAGTTTTTCATAATTTTATTTTGAGCTAGAGTTTATATAATTAAAAGCATCTATTCAACATCCTAAGTATTCTTTATGACTGTGTATAAAATATTATAAATATAGGTCGTTTTGTTATATAAAACTCTTTTTCCCCTTTCATTTGTTTATTTGTATGTGTGTTTGTTTATTTGTTTGTTTATTCATTTATTGGTTTTCAACATTAACTTTTGTAAGATTTTGAGTTCCAATTTTTTTCTCCCTCCCTCCCCTTCCCTCTTTCTTCCTCCCTTCCCAACACAGCAAGCAATCTGATATAGGATATACATGTACAATCACACTAAACATATTTCCACATTAGTCATCTTGTTTAAAAAAAAAGAATCAGAACAAAAGGGAAAAAACATAAGAAAAAAACAGCAACAAAAAAAAGTGAAAATAGTATGCTTTGATCTGCATTCAAACTCCATAATTCTTTCTCTAGATGTGAATAGCATTTTCTATTGTGAATTTCTTAGAATTGTCTTAGGTCATTTTATTGCTGAGAAGAGCCAAGTCTATCAAAGTTGATCATTGCATAATGTTGCTATTACTGTGTACAATGTTCTTCTGGTTCTGCTCACTTCACTCAGGATCAGTTCATGTTAGTCTTTCCAGGTTTTTTCTGAAAATCCGTCTGCTCAACATTTCTTATAGCACAATAGTATTCCATTACATTCATATATCACAACTTTTTTAGCCATTCTGCAACTGAGGGGCATCCCCTCATTTTCCCCCACCACAAAAAGAGCAGCTATAAATATTTTTGTGCATGTGGATCCTTATAGAGCACCGGCCCTGGAGTCAGGAGAATTTGTGTTCAAATCTGGCCTCAAATACTTGGCACTTACTAGCTGTGTGACCCTGGGCAAGTCACTTAGCCCCAATTGCCTAACAAAAGAAACAAAACAAAACAAAACAAACAAACAAACAAAAACACTTTAAAATTGGAACACTAATGCATTGTTGGTAGAATTGTGAACTGATCCAGCCATTCTGGAGAGTGATTTGGAACTATGCCCAAAGGGCTATAAAAGCTTTTGCATACCTTTTGATCCAGCAATACCACTACTAGGCCTGTATACCAAAGAGCTCATAAACTAAAGTTCTTAATGAAATTATGTTAATATTAACTATATAATAAAATTATATTGGTTTGTAAATTCCATTTTAATAAAATTATGTTGGTTTGTAAATTCAATTATAATAAAATTGTGTTTAAAACCCAATATGAACTAATTATTTAGTAATTATTTTTAATTAAGTAGCTCATTGGATATTACTTTGTTATATTTTAACTAATATCCAATAAAATACTTAAAATTAAAATGTCCCAGATAATTACTATATTATTAATATGTGATTATATATAGTATATAATTACTATATATCCAAATATACATTTATATATATATACATACATACACATATATAACAACTATATACCATGATATAGAATGTATATGTAATTATTATGTATAGTTTATGTAATATTACAATTATATATTTAGATTGGTTATTTTAAAATACATATTCAATTTCTTAATTTAAATTCAAGTTCATAAAAATATTTTAAATAATCCCATACATTACAACAGTATGATTGTACTGTTGCTATTGTTGTTTGACCCATTTAATACATGGGATAAGACCAAACCAAAGAAAAGTTATTTACTTGACATCACATAGCGTATTAAAACAGAAAAAGAAAAGAAAAAATATATAAACTTTAATGTTTGACAAGTACTTCAAATATATTGTCTTATTTCATTTCTACATCAACCCTATAAGTTGATTGATATTATTTATCATCCTCATTCAAAAGATGAAAAACAAAAAAACAAAAAACAAACAATCAAACAACAAAAAACAAAGACCTATATAAGGTAAAATGATTTTCCCAGGGTCACTCAGCTAATAAGTATCTAAAGGAGGATTTAAACAGGCTTTCCTGATTCTAAGTCCAAGACTCCATCTATCTTATGTCACTGTGCCTTAAGAAAACTTATATTGTACCTACTGCTGAAGTTGTCCTGCTTTTAAGATTCCTCTATAACTTGGGATTTTGACTTGAGGTTCATAAATGCTTACTATCATTATTTCATATATGAGAACTTCATCTGAGTTGGCTGCTTTTCCTCCTAAAACGAGGGGAGAATTTATTATGTTCCTTTTCCCAATCTAGACCATTGATTGATCAAGTATTCCATTAATTCTGACCAGCTTAATGGTAGATAACCATCCATTATCCTTCCATAGAGATCAGATGATTTTGTTTTCTGTTTTGTATTGTTTTCTATAGTGGCTGGGAGTCCCATTCATTTCAAGTTATGGTTTATTTAGCACCTGCATACCTCACCATGGATTCTTGAAGATGTTCATCACTGCTGGTGCTTGATATACTCACAGCATCTAGAGCATTTGTCTCCAACAGGAAGACCATACTGTGCCCATGATGGATAGAGATAGATGTTGACCAGTATAGTAAATTTGCTATATTTACTATACTGGAGATGTTCCACTCCAATATATCAGATCCTCCTCAAGTCTTCTTTCAGTGCTATCAGTACAACAAAGCAAATGTCAATAAATCACTTAATAGAACTACTTTTCTTTCCTGGAGAATTTAAGAAAACAATGCCAGCCTCAGAAACTGCAGATAGTGTCCTTTTAGACTGATGACCTTTCTCATGATGATAGCTTTCTGACTTTTGTTTGCCGTTCCCTTCATCTTCCATTTATTCTTTGTTCCTTCCATCCTCTAGTTATTTGCCTCCATATTTTCCCAGACTGCCTAACCTCTTATTGACTTCTCATTTCATGGGTCTTTGGGTCAACTGTTCCTTAATAGATTTTGCTGTGGAAGGAATCTAATACCCGAGTTTGTTAGGATTCCGTGGACTTAAGTTCTGGTGGGTGAAAGAGTCTGAGTTTTGAGAGATGTGATCTAGAATTAAGTGAGGGAAAGAAAAATTTGTTTCTCCTTGTTCCTTGGAGATATATGTGTGTGTGTGTATGTGTGTGTGTGTGTGTGTGTGCCAATGAAGAAAAAAAATCTTTGTAGGAGGAAATCCTGAAGGATTTTCAGGAAGAAGTGCCCTCCAAATGTATAGCCAGCCTTAGGATGTCTGGTGTTTGTTCTCCATCTAGTTCTGAAATAGGGCCCAGGCTCTTTCCATAAAGAGCAGCTGACTGATCATACCACACACTGCTGTGTTGTGATTCAGCAAACGTGAGCTCCATTGGGAACTCTGTACCTTTTCCAAGAGGCAAAAACCATCCAAGTTGACTTGAATAATGAAGTGGTTTTGACTCACAGAGGCTGTCCAGGAACAAAACAGAGCTTGTGACTTGAAAATAGAGGTTGTGTCTTTGGGAAGTATCATCCAGAAGATGGAGAGAATCTACTTTTCCTTGGTTTTTCTTTTCTTCTGTATATCCTTCCTAACTTCCTTATTCAGGGATTATTTAACCAGCAGTTATTAGGATTATTTTTATTTAATTCTCTGCTGGCTAATTCTTTCATTGTTTCCCGGGACCAGGCCTTTTATTTTCCCATTTAAAGTACATTACTGACATTTACAAACTCCCATCATAGGACTCAGTCAATAATGACCAAAGACACCCATTGTTCCTAGTAACTGGCCTTTACCCCATTCCCCCCTGCACCAATTAAAATCCATTGCTTTTTTTTCTTTTAGTATTTAGTAATTGGAACCCTAGCTCAGGGCCAGATACAAACCGGTGCCATTCTGCCTTTTTTTTTTTTTTTACCTAAACAAGAAGAAGTACATAGAAGTATGTACTTTGTAGAAGGGAAAGTGCTAGACAGTCACAGCTCATGATTATTTTCAATTGCAATCCTTTATGTTAAAGGCGATGTAAAGAATAAGTAAATAAAATAAAGAATTCAGAAAAGCCACTGAATTTTCCATCTGGGAAATCATTCAGTGATTTGGTGTGGGCAATTATTGGGGCAGCTGTGCTGGAGGTGGAGATCTCCTTTGCTTGCTCTTTGGAAAACTGATAGAGGAATTTGAGTCCCATGATTCTCAAAACCATACATAGGGCCAAGAATCTGTCATAATTTGAGTCCCCGACAGGCTTCTAGGATTCTGTACCTTTGTGTAAATGTATACTTTTGTTCAATTGTTTTCAGTCATGTATGTCTGACTCTTCTTGTTTCATTTCCTTTTGGAATTTTCTTGGCAAAGATACTGGAATTGTTTGCCATTTGCTTCTCCAGTTCATTCTACAGATGAGACAATTGAGGCAAACAGGATTAAGTGAATTGGCTGGGATTATACAGCTAGTAAGTTTCTGAGGCTAGATTTGAATTTAGGAGAATAAGACTTCCTGACTCCAAGTCTACCACTTCATCCCCTGCACCACCCAGGTGCCCTGTATGTACACTTATTTTTCCTGTAAAGAGTTCCCAAACAATAGAAATATAGTGCTAACTGAACTCCTGCAGACATAATCCTCAACATGTGATTGGTTATCCAGGCTCCCCTTGAAGACTTCAGTGCTAGAAAACCAATTACCTGCTCCTCCCAAAGGTAGTTCATTTCACGTCCCTAATTTATTAGGAAGGTACTCCTGATAATGAAGAATAATCTACCTCCTTTTAGCTTCCACAAACTGTTCATAGTTCCTTTCCTTTTCTTTCAAGTAGATTCAACCTAATCCCTTGTATACACAATATTTTTTCAAGTATTTGAAGACAATCATGATTGTCTCTAAATTTTCCCTTCTCTAGACTAAACATCCCCACTTCCTTCAACTGTTTTCCTTGAATGGCATGTTGACCTTGAAGTTGACTAAAATTCACAAGTGCTTTTCATCTTAACCCTTGCAATGCCACATCTCCCCTATCTTGTACTTATCATGTTGATATTTTGAACCTAAATGCAGAATTTTATGTAGAAGCTGACATTAGGGCATTTTGTACTGGGACATTTGTTTTGTTTTATTTTGTTTTCCCTGAGATTAAAACCATACATCTTGGGGGAAAGGTGCGTGTCTTTCTGGTCAAGAGCATTATAAAATTCTGGGGCCATGAAGCACCACAGGGTTTGAAGGTGAAGCAAGGCCCAGACTTCCTGGAATACAGGAACTGATACTAACTTGGTGGTTTCCTAGGCAAAAATAGTCTTGGAGTTAACAAAGTGATATGTGAAAAGAAATGTTGATTTGAAAAAAGAAAAAGAACAATATCTTTTCCTAGTTTCCCTCTCTGCATCTGGCCCTTCCCACCCCCAAACCCTGGTAGCCTTGGAATTCTAGATTGAGGTGAGTTAAAGCTTGAGAGAAAATATAATCACAGGTGTTTATGGAAACATCATATCTCCCTACTATATCAAGTCTATATGAAGTTTGTTCTACAAACAGAAAGAATGCAAGTAATTCTTTGCTCTCCTGAAGAAAATAGCTCCAGCATCATGCTTTTCTTCCTCTCTTCTCACACAGAATGCACAACACACACACACACACACACACACACACACACACACACACACACACA
>NW_020948983.1:13344565-13435280 GCF_900497805.2 Vombatus ursinus
TCATGTCTATGAAAGTTTTCAATTTCTGAGGAAGGACATTATTCTCTCCTACACTTCCTTCTTTGAAGAAGGCTGTTGAGTTGGAAGTTGTCTTTCTTGATATCAGTACCAGCTTCACGTTACCTAATAACTGATAGAAAAAGACTGAGCTTCTATAATAAAGGAGGCAGTAAGGTTGTCAAACCTCAACCATTTGGGCCACTGTTATTTCAAACATATGGTAAAACTTATGGTTCATTGGGCTACTTCCTGAGGGGCCCAACTAGGAAGAAGCATAAGGATGTGAGAAATAGCATAACCTTACCTGGGAGAGTTGATGACATTGAACCGCTAAGTTCTTAAACATTTCTTTACTTATTCTGAAAAGACCATTATAGCAGCAGGAGAAAATTATGCCCCTTTATATAGCAGTTTTAGTTTTCAGAGATCATTGCATATATTATCTCATGTGATCTTCAGAATCCTTTTGAGGTAAGCAGGGAAGGGATTACTATACTATCTTATATAATTGAGGAGAGTAAGGGTCAGAGGAATCAAGTGATTTACCCACAAACACACAACCATGAAGAAGAATAGCATTGGAACAGTAATCTAGGGCTCCTGGTTTCCAGGCTCATGCTCTTTCCGTAGCAATGTGATAATTTCCAATCATTGTTTATGTTTTCATAGGTTTGGGGGAGATGTCCAAGGTATTTCTGTTTTACCGCCTTTCTTGGGGTTAAGTGCTTCACTTCTCTGCAGATTCATACTTCCCCAATAAACCTCACCTCTGCAAGTATGATTTATATTATGGAAGATAAATGCAGGGCACACAGAAAATAAAAAAAAAAGGAAACTGCATCTCATTTTAAGTCTGGTTGTTATAAACCTATTCTGGCTCCTGTTTATCATGTCCTGATTAAAGCATTTTGACAGTCTTGCAGGATAAACTCTCTGTGTATCCTCTGCAGAGGACACATTGCAATATTTTTGAGTATAGGCAGATAGTTAGTTTCTCCTCTTTGGGATGCTTTTGATGGAGGGAAGTTAGGTAGAACAGATGACCATTTGAATCCTTTTTATTTCTTTAAATTTTGGGGGAGCATATCACTTTAATTTTCAATCAACAAATTTTTTTTAAAAAAATAACCTGTTCCTCTCTCTACCTCTCTCTCTCATTGAGGAAATTAAGAAAAAAAATCCCTCAATAGTTAACTACATAGTTCAGCAAAACGAATTTCCACATTCCACATCCAAAAGTATGTTTCTTTCTTCTTTTTAAGTTCATTACTTCTTTGTCAGGAAATGAGTGGCATGTTTCATCTTCATTCTTTTGGACTTTGGGTCACTGTTTTGGTTTATCATTGCCATTTCATTGATCACACTTCTAAGGTCTTTTAAAGTAGATTTTCAGGGGGCAGCTAGATGGTGCAGTGGCAGAGCACCAGCCCTGGAGTTAGGAGGACCTGAGTTCAAACCTGGCCTCAGACAGGAAACACTCACTAGCTGTGTGACCCTGGGCAAGTCACTTAACCCCACTGCATAGCAAAAAAAAAAAAAAAAAAGTAGATTCTCTCTAATGTTGTTGTTTACTTGTTTTCAGTATTCAGTAATGTCCGACTCTTCATGATTTCATTTGGGATTTTCTTGCCAAAGATACAGAAGTGCTTTGCCATTTTCCTCTCCAGCTCATTTTACAGATGGGGAAACTGAGGCAAATAGCATTAAGTGACTTGCCTAGAGTCATATAGCTAGTAAGTGTCTGAGACTAGATTTGAACTTCGGAGTCAGGTCTTCCTGACTCCAGGCTGGCACTCTATCCACTGTGCCACCTAACTGCCATCTATAATGTTACTATTTTATAAATTGTTCTGTTAGTTGTGTCTATTTGTGTATAAATTTAAAAATGTCTTCCCACTTTCCTCTGAAATTGTCCATTTCGTCATTTCTTATGGCACAATAATATTCCATTGCATTCATATACCATGATTTGTTTAATCATTGCCCAGTAGAAGGACACCTCTTTAGTTTCCAATTTTTATCTACCAATGAAAGAACTACTATAAATATTTTTGGTACATACAGATCTTTTGCCTATTTCTTGGGAATCTCTTGCAACCTGATTGTTCTATCATGTTATCTGGTATCCTCTACTGACATTGTTGGTATTGGAATTAGTATACTGCTAATGAACCAATATGTTGATCCAACAGAATTACTGTTAGGATGACATGCGTTCTAAGCTATTTTCCTAATAGCAGGAATGGGTTGAACTGAACAACCCAGTATCTGTCATTCCTGAACATTTTGTTACTGATGCAACTGTTTTTGAGATGGCCATCAGGGATTAGGAATTCATTGTATGAATGGTATCTTTTTTCCTGAGTAATTGGATTATATGGAGTGCTCCTAGCAAAGAAGATAGACGTTCTATTGTATTCTGCCTGATGAGTCCACTTCTGGTGTATCTTGTTTAGCTCTGGATATTGAAAAGCTACAAGCCATGCGGAAGAGGGTGACAGGACACAAAATCAGGCCATAAGAAGATAAATAGAAGGAACTAAGGATGGTTAGCCCAGATAAGAGAAGACTTATAAAAGATATCGTCATTGTTGCTGCCTTCTAATGATTAAAGGCTTATTGTGTGGAACAATTTGACTTCATTGCCTTGGTTTAAGAGGGAAGAACTAGGACCAAGAGGCAGAAGTTAATAGAAAGATACATGAAAGGAATATGAGGAAGATATAGATAATTTATTAAGCATTTACTATGTTCCAGGCCCTGTGCTAAGCATTGACAGAAACAAATATGAAACAGTCCCTGTCCGTATGAACCTCCACTGGGTTATTAGGGAGAGCTGGCCAAGGAAAGGAGCTTTGCTTTGGGGAGTAAAGTACCAGGGGTACAGGAGTCTGGAGCCACAGGGCAGTTGATTGACTCACCCTTTCCAGAAGCAGTGGTACTCTGGATTAGATTCTTGTGATTAGATGCGAAGTAGAAAAGAAAGGGCAGGGATGACTAGATAGCATGTGAAATATGGTCTGGTCTGGTCTTGTCTGGAGCCAAGCAGATATGGTAGATATTAAATTTGCACTTAAGTTGACCATTCGAAAGAGCTCAGACTCAGGGCCGAGGGATTAAATGCCCTAGGAACTGGGGCAGAGTTCTGAAGGGTTCATTCAGCAGATGGCAAGAAGAAGGCAGTGACAGAGCAGGTGACAAGATGTCCCAGGTGGAAGGGATGTGTCCAGCAATGAAAAGGGCTGCTCTAGGAGTTAGTGGGTTCCCTAATAGTGGATGTTTTTAAACAGAAAATAGGTGACCACTTTTAAGAGATGTTAAATGAAAATTTATGCTTCAGGTAGTGTTTAGACTAGATGACCTTTAAGATCCTGATTCTTTGCTTCTATGACCTTAGGTTATTTGATGCCATGCACTTTATAGATGTTGGCCTTGCCAAGCCATTTTTCACATGCATTCACTGCTTATTGGGACTAAATTTACATCCCATACTGGAACTAACTTTATTCCCCTTATTGGGGCATAACTAATGCTTCCCTAGATATTTCTCTGTTCTGTGAAACTTCCCAGTTATCATCTTGCAGACTCATTTCTGGAGATTAAACAGGTAGTGATGCAGCCACAAATCTCAAATGCGATCATTAGACCTCCAGACCTAAGCCCTTGCCAATTAAGTTGACACCTATAGTAATCATACAGGCAGCTGCTGACCTCACACATTTAGAAATCCAGCTCAGGGCTCTCTGAAAATGAGACCCTCATTCTACCAAGTAATTTCTTCTATAGCAAGATGTGGGGGAAAAAAGAGATTACATTTGCTCTGCTGATGATTGAATGTGAACACTAGTAAGTGACCATCTTCCTAGTAGGAAGTGAAAGAAGCAGCCGGTGCAGATAACAAGGGAGAGGGGTAAAGAGTTTGATACAAAGGAAATGAAAGTTATTTAGTTATTTATAAATCCAAGTTGAGAGTATCCTAGAAGGTAATTGGGCATTTGCTAGTGGCATATAGGTTCACCCACTTGGTTAGTACCTACTTTAGAGATGAGAAGTTAGCAGCATTGGCCTCAATCCCTTGAATCTCTAGACTAGACTAGATGACCTTTACTACTCAACACATTTTTATTGAGTACCAACTATGAGCAAGGCACTATGGCATACAGAGATAAGAACAAAAGAGTCCCTGACCTCAAGGAGTTTATATTCTATCAAAGGGATATAAAATAAACAGATAAGTATATTCAATATCATTTGAGGAATAGGGAGAGGTTGAACAACTAAGGGCACTGGGAAAAGCTTCCTGTACTCTCATGTACTCCTGTACTCTCATATGGCACAATTATAAGGGGGCAGAGTACAAAAGAGTGCACTGGGGATGGCATATATATATATATATATAATTTTTGGTGAGACAACTGGGGTTAAGAGACTTGCCCAGAGTCACGCAGCTAGTGAGTATTATGTGTCTGAGGCTGGATTTGAACTCAATTCCTCTTGACTCCAAAGCCAGTACTCTATTCACTGGCCACCTAGCTGCCCCTGGTGACGGCTTATAGAAAATCACAGAAGTGGCTAGTGGCTTGCTAAGCTTTGAGATAAACAAAATGTCTAGTTTGTCTTGAAAGTGAAATATGGGAAGGGTCTTAATATGAAATAATTTTGCAAAGCTGGACCAGAGCCAGATAATGAAGGCTTTAAAATAACTAACATTTATAGAGTTTTTTGGAAAGTTCAGTGTCATATCATGCATATCCTCTCGTTTAAAGCACTGGGAGAGTGGAGGGAGGGTAGTTATCTAATCTCCATTTTACAGGTAGAAAAGGTGAGACCCACAGATGGTCAATGATTGGCCTGATGACCGATGGATTGACAAAGAAGCAGTTGGTGGCCTATCATCACAGGAATTTGTGTAGAATATTTTGGTGAAGGCTGTACTTCCCTGAACACATACCAAAGAACACATCCCATTTAATCTGTCCAGGCTTCCAACCAATACCTGGGGGTTAACATTTTTCTACAAGCTTAATAAAACAAACAGTAATTCTACAATGGTTATGTGAGTAAAACAATATTGTTTTTAATTGTGTTGGCACTACTGATGAGAAGCAACCTGCTTTTAGAATAATTCAGATAGGAGTAATATGTTGCTTGGTTGTTTAGATATTATGGGGTTTTCCTAGCTAAAAATGTTGAAAAGTCCCAGAAGTCCTAAAAATTATGGAAGATAGATCCAACTTCCATCTGTCAGGAATCAGTAGAATGAAGTGGAGATGTTATTGGCAATAGGCATCTGTGTCAGTACAACTCACCCGAGTTCTTCTGACATACCTCTGAGTTGTTTTTCCCATTCTAATGAAGATAACCCATTTGTATGCACTGATATGTTTATTATTTGTGTTTGGGCCCCACTGCCCTCTACTGGTCTGAGGAAGACTTGATGATCTTGCTTGCCTGGGAAAGAATTGGTGGTCTCCCATTTTGTCTCTTGTGTCTTTGGAACAGAGACCATCATTCATCTCTCAAGTACACATGGGCATACTTTGCTTAGCTGCTGTGCAGAGGTAGGGTCAAAGAGGCCAGGATTCTAGAATTTCTCTTGGGCTTAAGGAAATGGGCAGTGACACAGTTCAGGCGAACAAGTTGGAAAACAGTAGAAAACACTCGAACTCTTCCCCATTTGTTGAGACACATACTTAAGAGATAGAGCTACCCCCAACACACACACACACACACACACACACACACACAAACACACACACACACACCACTACCACCACCAACAACAATAACAACAGCAGTAGCAACAACACTCAAGTTGTTCCTTGGCTGGAGTTAAATAGCTTGCGGGCAATTTAGATCTGGCCATGTGAAAGAAGACTATTACAATGTTTTCAAAGATATCTCTTTGTTAAAATCAGAAAGGGGGGCTTTCTTCTGAGATTTCATTTTTAGGAGTCCTACTCCATCACCACAGGGTTTTAACTCCTTTCCTTTTGCACAGCACGTGGCTCTGACTTGATATAAAACACAGACGGCCTACGCAAACTTACTCAACACAAGCTGCTATTCAGAAGGCCATTGAGAGGGAAAAAAAGAGAAGTATTTTGAACTTATAAAAAAAATGGGCAAAAATCCTACGTATATGAATCACCGTCAGTGTTGGGTAGAGGGGGTGGGGGTGGGGTGGTCATAATGTTGTTTTGAGTTTCATCGTGAAAAGGGGCTTTGTAAAGGAAGCGTAAAAGGTAAGAACCGAAACACTGAACATAGGCACTGTAGCAAATGAGATAGGGTGATCATTATAGCTACAATACTAAATCTTAGTCAGGGGATTTGGATTTAAATCCCACTTCCAATGCTTACTTCTGTGTGACCTTGGTCAAGTCACTTACACCCCACCAGCCTCGTTTTCCTCATCTGTAAAATGAAGAATTTGGATTAGATGACCTCTCAGACCCCTTCCAACTCCAAATCTATGATCTTGGATCATAACTCATCAGGCTTTCCTAAAGTAAAAAAAGAGAGAAGAACAAATAAATACATAAACAAAGAAAGAAAAAAGAGCCCTTGGGTTGTACTCATCCTAGACTCCAAAGCACTTTCCACACTGCCCCTAAACAAAAGAATTAAGGGAAGGGGGAAAAAAAAATGAAAAGGACCAAGACTTAGCAAGTAGGAGGGATTGGGGAAGTAAAGGCAAATTAATTAGGGTAAAGGCTGCAGAGGAGAATGCTCTCCCAGCACAGATATTGAGCTTCATGACAGTGGGTCTAAAATCCAGGGTTTTCTTTTTACAGATAAGGAGCAATCTAGGAAGACTGGAGAACTAATGGCAGACTTGATTGGTTTGAATACAACTAGGTGTTTTCCTGCTAGTTCATATGCTTAAGTACTAGATTTCTTCCTTTCCACGTCTCCCCCTCTTTTCCTCTCTCTTCTTTCTCCTTCTCTATGCCTCTCCCTCTCTTCTGCTTCCTCTTCCTCTTCCTCTTTTTTTCTTCCCATTCTCCACTCTCTTCTCCTTCTTCGTCCAGTCTCCCTCCTTCTCTTCCTTCCCTCTTTCTCTTTCTTCCTTTGCTCCCCCCTTCACTCTCTTCTTTTTTTGCTCACTAGCCCATTCTTTCAGTGACCCTGTAACTGCCAAATCTGAGTACAAATTACTTTACTGTGTGGTAATTAAAAAGTTTTAAGGCATAATTTCTGGGTAATTTAACCACTTTATTAATAAGGCCAGCACATTATTAATAAAAGGATGGACACTTGGCCATCTCTCTTTTAGACCAAAGACCATGATGGCAGTGGGCTCAGTGCTTATATGTTCTTTTGGAAGAAAAGTGGCAATCAGCTCTGATTGGTTAACACAATGAGAAGTAGGCTATATTAAAATGAGGGCCTGAGAGTGACATCTTGGCACCCTTGGACAGAGAGACCAAGATCTCTATACTCAGACCACCCCTAGCCTTGAGTAATTTATTCAAATAATTTATGCCCCACCCAGGCCTGAGCAGAACACAATGGTCACTCCACCAGGGTGGGGACTTGAACAATAAAGTCCAATCTCATTACCAGCAATGTCCTTCAGGAGACTGAACTTTTATTTATTTTTTTTTAAAAGATAGACTAATAACAATAGATTTATGCAGTCACTTTTCTTTTTTTTTCTTTTTTTATGGTAACTTTTATTTATTATTTTGTTTTCAACATTTACTTCCACAAGATTTTGAGCTCCAAATTTTCACCCCATCTCGCCCCTCCCCCTACCCCAAGATGGCATGCATTCTGAATACCCCTTCCCCTAGTCTGCCTTCCCTTCTATCTCTCCCCCCACTTCTCTAATCCCCTTCCCCTTCAATTTTCAGGTAGGGCAGGATGGATTTCTGTACCCCATTTCCTGTAGTTCTTATTTCCCAGTTGCATGTGAAAACATTTTTTTTTAAACATGGGTTTTTAAAACTTTGGGTTCCAAATTTTCTCCCTTCCTTCCTCCCCACCCACCCTCATTGATAAGGCAAGCAACTCAATGTAGGCTATACATGTGCAGTTATGCAAAACACTTCCATAGTAGACATGCTGTGAAAAATTAACTCTATTTCCCTTAATCCTATCCTGCCCACCCACCCATTTATTCTATTCTTTCTTTTGACCCTGTCCCTCCTCAGAAGTATTTGCTTCTGATTACTCCCTTTCCCAATCTGCCCTCCTCTCTATCATTCCCCTACTCTCTTGTCCCCTTCCTCCCCTATTTTCCTGTAGGGTAAGACAGATTTCCACACCCAATTGAGTATGTATGTTATTCCCTCCTTAAGTCAAATCCTATGAGAATAAGATTCACTCATTCCCTCTCACCTTCCCCCATTTCCTCTCCACTGTAAGAGCCTTTTCTTTTCTGTTTTTTTTGTTGTTGTTTTTTTTTTTTTGCAGGATAATTTACCCCGTTCTACCTCTCCCTTTCTCCTTCTCCTAGTATATTCCTCTCTCACCCATTAATTTTATTCTCTAGATATGACCCCTTCATTTTCAACTCACCCTGTGTCCTCTATCTATCTATCTATATCTGTATATACATACATGTAATTTTTTCCTTTCCAACTACCCTAATACTGATAAAGGTCTCATGAGTTACAAATATCATCTTTCCATGCAGGAATGTAAACAGTTCAACCTTAATAAGTCTCTTATGATTTTCTCTTTCCTGTTTACCTCTTTATGTTCCACTCAAGTCTTGTATTTGAAAATCAAATTTTCTATTCAACTCTGGTCTTTTCATCAAGAATGCTTGAAAGTCCTCTATTTCACTGAATGACCATTTTTTCCCATGTAGGATTATACTCAATTTTGCTGGGAAGGTGATTCTTGGTTGTAATCCTATCTCTTCTGCTCTCTGGAATATTATATTCCATGCCCTGTGGTCCCTTAATGTAGAAGCAGCTAAATCTTGTGTTATCCTGATTGTGTTTCCACAATACTTGAATTGTTTTTTTCTGGCTTCTTGTAATATTTTCTCCTTGACCTGGGAACTCTGGAATGTGGCTACAATATTCCTAGGAGTTTTCCTTTCGGGATCTCTTTCAGGAGGAGATCGGTGAATTCTTTCAATTTCTATTTTGCCCTCTGGTTCTAAAATATCAGGGCAGTTTTCCTTGATAATTTCTTGAAAGATGATGTCTAGGCTCTTTTTTTGATCATGGCTTTCAGATAGTCCAATCATTTTTAAATTCTCTCTCCTGGATCTATTTTCCAGGTCAGTTGTTTTTCCAATGAGATATTTCACATTGTTTTCTAATTTTTCATTCTTTTGGATTTGTTTTACAGTGTCTTGATTTCTCATAAAGTCACTAGCTTCCAATTGCTCTATTCTAATTTTTAAGGAAGTATTTTCTTCAGTAATCTTTTGGACTTCCTTTTCCATTTGGCCAATTTTGCTTTTTAGGGCATTCTTCTCCTCATTGGCTTTTTGGACCTCTTTTGCCATTTGGGTTAGGTTATTTTTAAAGGTGTTATTTTCTTCAGTATTTTTTTGGGTCTCCTTTAGCAAGCTGTTGACTTGTTTTTCATGATTTTCTTGCATCACTCTCAGTTTTTCCTCTACTTCTCTTACTTGCTTCTCAAAATCCCTTTTGAGCTCTTCCAAGGCCTGAGACTGATTCATATTTTTCTTGGAGGCTTTGGATGTAGGAGCTTTGACTTTGTTGTCTTCTTCTGGTTGTATGTTTTGATCTTCTTTGTCACCAAAGTAAAATAATATAGTCTGACTCTTTTTACGCTGCTTACTCATGATCCCGACAAATTACTTGAGTTTTAAACTCTTTGTTAAGGTAAAAGTCTGCTTCCAATGTGAAGAGTGTACTGTCTCAAGCTTTGGGGGTTTGTACAGCTGTTTTCAGAGATACTTCTAGGGACCTGTAAATTTTCAGTTCTTCCAAGGTGCTGTGATAAGGGGCGAGGTGTTTCCTCTCCACTGCCACAACAAGTTCCACCACACCAGCACTCCTCCTCGCCCCAGGACCGCCCCTCAGAACTGTGACCCAGATCCAAGCATTGGTAAAGCAAGAGATTCCTGCCTCAGTACTGGCAAAGAGATCCCTGTAATCCCCCTCTGATGCCACTCGAATCCCCCTCAGTCTGTGGGCCGGAAGCTCAGGAGGCAGCTGCTACCCCGAGGGCACGCTCTGGACTTGCGTCTGAGACCTAGCTCCTCTCTCACGGCAGTCACAGACTTTTCCCACTGACTGAGATCGAACTTTTAAAATCAGGATTTTAGAAGAAACTGGGGAAGGAAACTCTGGATCTCCTCAAATCATTGGTTATTAATAATAATTTTTCTCAACTGTCACTATTCTTCATTTTTCTGTCAAAATGTGATTCTAGGGGTATCACCACATTGCCCAGAAGACAACAGAATCAAATGGAGCTTGGAGCAAGGGCTCTGGCATGATTAGCTATTGCACAGTCTCTTTTGTGGCTATGGCAGACCATATGGTCCATATGTTAACTAGGAATGGAAAAAAGTGAGTTGCTAGTCCCTGGAAGTTTCTGTAACTAATTTGGGGTAAACAACAGTCATCCTTGATTCACATGGAAAGATAACAAGTAACTTAATACTTCACTATTTCTGATCCATGATTTCATCCACTTACTCTAGTCCCTCTTCTTTTTAGTAGATGAATTTATGTGTTGTGGCCGAGAAAATGCTTCGGTGGGGCTGCAAACTCTCCTATGATGTATTTTTCAGGATTGTCAGGTTGTCAGAGGATCAGAGATTTTGAGTTAATGGTCAATAAAGGTCATTTAGTCCAGTTCCTTGATTTTACAGATGAGGAAACTGAGACTCAGAGAGGTTAAATGACCTGATGAAGGACTCAGTCAGTGGCAGGAGCAGGATTTGAACCCCAGTTCTTTGACTCCAGATCTGCCACTGTTCATTACACCATTCTGCCATGACTGCTTTGAAAACCTCAAGTTACATTTCGGACCCAATGAGGCATCATTCAGACTTTACCTTGAAGATAAAATAATTTAACTCAATTCTGTTGGCGTTGCATAAGTCTCTATCGTAAGCAAAGTATTTGGATTAGGTGTTGGGTATACAAAAACAAAAATGAAACAGTCTCTACCCTCAAGAAACTTGTATTCAACTAAAAAAAAAAGGATTAAGATGCACAGGAAAGGGTAGGAAAAGAAAGAAAAGCAGGTTGGCTATGGGGTGGGGGGACATCAAACAAAAGCAAGTCTCTATTTCTTAGCTTCCCTCCGGCCAGCTTGTTTGCTTTACAGCTGGCAGTAAAACCAGCAATGGGCAAGACCCTCCTGGCTTTTTCCTCAACAAGTTCAATGTTCTTTTTTATTCCTTTTACTACCCTGGTTTAGCCCTAAAGTTTTGTAGGGAGAAAAGAAACTACATTGCTGATGTATATGTGAAAACAGAGGGGCAGGAGCAGAGAATGCAATAGGGATTCACTGAATTCAGACTGTCTAGGTTTGTGTTTTAGGTGATTACTGATTTCAGTGGCATGTAGGTGGTACCATATGCATAGAGCACCTAGCCTGGAGTCAAGAAAACTCATGTGAGTTCAAATCCAGCTTCAGACTCTTGCTGACTGTGTGACCCTGGGCAAGTCACTTAACCCTGTTTGCCTCACTTTCCTTATCTGTAAAAAAAAGAGCTGTAGAAGAAAATGGCAAACCATTCCACATCCTTGCCAAGAAAACCCCAAATGAGGTCACAGAGTCAGACATGACTGACATGACTGAACAACTGGGATCAGATTTAGATCTGCTTTTCTTCCCTAATATTCACAGCTTCATTGCCCAAATTGTTCTGCAGAAAACTGCTGTTCTATCTATTGGGAATCCCTAGGGGTTCAATGAGAAAATATGAATGCCCAAGATATTTTCCCTCTCTAAATATTAATTTGAAATTTCATTCTAAATATTAATGTTAAAATATTAAAAATTAAATAAGATATATACCCCAGTTCCTTATCTATGGTAACTGTACATACAGATAGACTTAATTTTTTCTATTTTGGTCTAAAATATACCTCATCTCCTTTTATATTGGAGGATATAGGTATTCCATACCCCCAGGCCCTCCAGATCAGCATTTATGGGTTTATGGATTCCTTCCCTATATCAAGAACTCAGAAGTAAGCTGTATGATCAACTAAGTTTGGGAAATAATACTCGAGGGTCTCTCTTCCAAGGGTACAATGTAGTGCTTTTTTTTTTTAAATTTTAATTGTTTTCCTTCCTTAGCAGCTCCTTTACTACAATAACTTTTAAAATCTAGCCAAACTGTATCAGGACTTTGGTATGATATTGGGCCTAGTAGGGAAAAGGGAAATCAGAGGTGATTATTATTCCTCGGAGCTATGTACAGACATCATGCAGTAACAGGCTGAGGGTGGTCGTATTGGTGGATTTGGAAACTGAGAAACTGGCCTGGGACTTTAATCAAAGAAAAATGGAAGGCCAATTATTAGTTGAGTACTGACTGCCTGTTATGTTGAGACAGAGAATGGTCTGCCAGGAGTTAATGCTGACTATCATTCATACAGAGTTTTAAAATTATCTCATTTTATCTCCTCACGACAAACTGGGAGCTAGGTGCTATTATCAACGCCTTTGTACAGATGAGGAAATTGGGGCAGTCTGAGGGAAAGTGCCTTGCCTCAGGGCACATAGCTAGTAAGTGTTTGAGCCTGACTCCAGGGCCAGTGCTGAGGCATCTAGTTTCCTTAGATGGATGTATGTAGTTGGATGTACATAATAGAATGGTGGGAGAATGAATTGGTGTATTGAAGAATGAGGCAGAAGGTAGGGAGGTTTCAGTTGTGCATTGGGATCTGGCATATGCAAGACTGTAGATATGTGGGAAGGGAGGACCTGGTTGTTAGTTAGCATCCCACCACCCCCTTACTATGTGTGTCAGTAGTTTGTGAGAGATGATGAAAGGGCTAAGCTGAGATTCTCCATGGCACTGCCTATTCGAATTGTGGCCTTCCGTTCTCCTCCTGGTATCTCTTTTGGGAAGAGATTGCCAAAATGAATGAAACACTAAAATGAAGAAGAGGGGGGCATAGAGTGACCAAGAGCATGCCACTAGTCACAGCCTGTTCTTGGGGGGAGAAAATATGGAGGGGTTCATCTAGAGATGGCAGACCACAGTAATTTTGATGTATAGTTTGCTGTGTAGATATAGAGGTATATGGATAAAGAGCCTTAGTAAAAAAGAGGCCTGGCCTTGAGTCAAGGAGACTTGGATTCATATCTTGCCTTATACATGCTAGTTGTGTGTCTGTGGGCAAGTTAACCTCTCTGTCCCTTGAACAACTCTCTAAAATTATGAGTTAAGGAAGGATTATGAAGAGGAAAGTTTAAACTCAATGTTAGGGGGAAAAAAAACCAAACAAAACAAAATAAAACTTCCTAGCAATTAGACCTGTAAAAAATAAAAAGTGAGATGGGCAGCCTTAAAAGGTAGTGGCTTTGCATTTATTGGAGGTTCTCAAAGAGATCTTCAAACAAAGGCTGTATCCAGGATGTCAGAGAGGGGATTCTTTTCCAGGTATTGGTTGGACTAGATGGGGCTTTGAAGTCCCTGCTAATTTCAATTGCAGGCTGAATATGCACTTGGTGCTATGTTTTTAGTGGGTGTTCTTTCTGTGTCTGGTTGCATTAATGGCCACTAAGTCCCTTTCTAAAAGTGTAATTCTATGGCTCTTTGAACCATTTCCTTGGAAGACATTCCCTATACTAAGAAATCACAGGTCTAGAATACACAGACACACACAATACAGATAGATAAACATACATACCTATACACACTTGTAGATCCATCTATAAATACAGATGGAGATATGTCTCTACATATATATGCATATGGATGATCTATAAGTGTGTACATGTATGTATGTGTATCTATACATATACATATATTATATGTTGCAGAACTTCAATTAAAATATGTATATGTGTGTTGTTGTTTAGTTGTTTTCAGTTATGTACAACTCTTCGTGATCCTTTTGAGGGTTTTCTTGGCAGGTACTAGAGTGATTTGCCATTTCCTTCTTTAGCTCATTTTACAGATGAAAAATCTGAGGCAAACAGAGTTCAGTTACTTGCCCGGAGTCACAAGGCTGCCTGAAGCCAAATTTGAACTCAGGAAAATGAGTCTTCCTGACTCCAGACCCAGCACTCTATCCACTGCGCCACCTAGCTGCTCGTATGTGTATGTAATGGGATTGGCCAATGAGTGCCTGGTCCTTACAGGGTAGCCCTGTGTAACTCGCTCACCAGAGCAACTCTAAGCATTTTCTGAGTCTACCTTATTGGCCAGTCCCCCTATTATTCAAAATATGCCAAGACTTGCCCTCTTTAGTAGGTTATAAAGAACATGACTAGTTCCTTCAATGCACATGGAAAGAAGATGGTCTTCCACAGATCTGGATCTTAATTGAAGCTCTGTGACCAACCAGCATTATGACATTTTACAAGTTATTTAAATGCTCTTGGTCTCAGTATCTTCATCTGCAAAGGAGAGATAAGAATGTCTAGGCTACCTACTCCAAAGGGCCCTTCTGAGTTTAAGGGGGATGAAAATATGT
Organism: Vombatus ursinus; assembly: GCF_900497805.2. Lineage (NCBI taxonomy): Eukaryota > Metazoa > Chordata > Mammalia > Diprotodontia > Vombatidae > Vombatus > Vombatus ursinus. The sequence goes on from NW_020948983.1 coordinate 13,359,172, forward strand.
ATGAAAGCATTTTGACAAGTGAAAGGTGCTACAGTAACTAAGTAAGGGATGAACAGTATTACTGAGACAATGGCCCTTCTGCTCCCAACCCACAGTGAGTAGCCCATTGTATCTGAGTGTGTAAGAAGAACAGACTGGGTGAAGAAGAGAGATGAGGTTAGGTTAACAAACAGCCTAAGGAGGCTGCTAGGTAGCGTAGTAGTTATACAGAATGCTGAGCCTGGACACAGGAAGATCTAAGTTCACATTCAATCTGAGACTCTTACTCAGACCCTGGACAAGTTATTTAACCCCTGGTTGCCTCAATTTCCTTTAATGTAAAATGGGGCTAATGATAGCACTCATCTCCCAGGGTTGATAGGAGGATCAAATGAGATTTTATTTGTAAAGCACTTAGCACATTGTATGGTACATGGGAGCTGCTATAAAAATGCTTATGCTCTTCCCTTCCCTAAGGTGGGAGTAAAAAGCAAAACCTGCTAAGATGTAGGTGGACCTTGGTAATCCCAGAGCAGAATGTGTGTCTGGAAGAAGTGAAGCAGTGGTTTCTAATCCACTGGCCTGAGTAGTCCAGCTATATTCAAAATAGTCCCATGAATTCCTCCACTGCTGTGAGCAGCAAAAAGCCTTCATTAAGCACTTTCTCCTGCATTTGCTCTTCTAGGACCATAGATAGTATCTTGCCTTTTAGGGCACCTCATTTTTCTCATCTGTAAAATGGGAATAATAACCTACATCCAAATAGCTCACTGGAGGGGAATGAGGGATGGGAAAGAAACACTACAGGGAGATTCCCGTTTCTCAAATGCCTTGAAGTGGGAGCTTTTAGAAATAAAAGCAGCCAGTTGGAGCTGCTTGAGGAGACAATTGGTGAACATATCCCCCGCAGTGACTTCACCCAGGCAATTCAGGCCTCACCAGTGCCTGGCTGGAGCTCGGCAGCTGGTTTCTTGCTAGTGGTGAAGCCTGAGGGGAGGGAATGGGGCAACAATTCTCTGGTTTAAAGTACCAAGGGAATTTCAGGAGGCAGAATGCAATTACTTGGGATGGAATCAGGCCAGGGCAATGGAGCTAATATCACTATCCTTGCAGAAAGTTCCCAGGGAGTGTTAATGACTCAGAGTGGTCAGGACCTTTGTTTTACATCTCGTTGGAAAGTTTGCACAACCACAGCCACAAAGCATGAGCCAAGAGAAATTACTTTTCTTGCCTGCGTCTGCAAACTTCCAGACTAAGTTCCAAGGGGGCAGGGGATGATAGGCCTAGAATCTCGTTCTAGGGAGGTCCTGGCCAAAACCCTGGTGCTTAGTTAAGGCAATCCTTTATTATATCAAGCCTTAAGTGTCATTTAAAAGGAACTTCCCTCTTCTTGGGAGGCGGGATCACATGAAAACCTCACTGCTCAGATTATGCATGTCCAGTCTTTGGGGGGCAAGGAGGAGGACCCTTCTCTCACTATGCTGTCACTCTAACTACTGGGACAATTGGATTGTCACGTTGAGGAACCTACTGACAGAGCCATTGACTAGTACTGGAACACCAGACTAAGGAGCCCTGGTGGGACTCTGAAGAGAAGGGGAGGAACAAAATAAGAGAAAACTAATGGTGTTACCCTGATTTAACCTCATTGCACCAAGTTGCCCAGAGAGAAGTAGAATAACAAATATCCTCCTCTTATGATAGTATTGAGATTCAGTTCAGGACCAGACAAATTAAAGTACAAAGACTCTGCTCTGCTTACCGGATGATGGTAAATGAAGAGGGCAGTGACTTGAAAGGGGCTAAGCAATTATGTATTTGTGATGGGTAATGGGGAAGGTGGAGTTATCCTCCTCCCTTGAAAAGCCTCCTCTCCCTTCAAAGACTTTTTCAACCTCGGGGATTGTGTTTGCCTTCTGCTTCTGCCATTTCTGAGGGCTGGTACAAAGTTCCTGTAGTCCCTGCACAGTTTTGGAAATCTAGGGTACAAAGATGTTATTAGACTTGGCATATGCCTGTGAAATGGCCCTTTCTCTCTTTCCCTCAGATCCCTGAGGGATATATTTATAAGCTTCAAGAAACCAAAGAAGTTTCATGCCCAGATGGCACATCAGTTAGCTCCCTGTGGCATGGTAAGACTCAGGAATTCTGAACTCCAAATCTCTGCTGGCTGGTTGTCCTTAGGCTAATCATCAGATCTATTTCCTCACCTAGACTTGCAGGCATATTTTTCTTGGGCATATTAGCTAATTAGTTATCTGCTGAATAGTCGAAGTCATATTTGATGGTATTAAAAGGGTTAAAAGTGACTATTTCCTTGGCACATTTGTCTTTGGTGTGGTTCTAGGTCCTTTCTTATCAGCAGGATCTTACTAATATCAACAATTCTAAATCCTTTATTTGACCTTTATATCCTAAAAATAAGAGGCAATTTTCATCTGATCACCTTCTGCATGACCCCCTGAAGGCACTCATTTTAACTCCTTTCAGGAGTACGTTAATCTTTTCCTTCTCCCTAGTTCCTTTCTTATCATCTTCTGGGTTGATTATCAAAAGAGTTTGATATTATCTAGTGTAATTGACTTGCTATCTCTGTTTTATTTTCATTCTTTGGGATGTTGTTTGAGGCTCATCATGTCCAGTATCTATCAATTATTATTATTTTTTAAATAAGAAGTGTTTCATTAATAAGTGATTTAGCAGGAAAGGAAGGAAGGAAATGAGAATTTATAAATGTTTACTATGTACCAGGCACTTCAAAATTACTGTCTCATTTGATCCTCACAACAACCCTTCCAGGTAGGTGCTATTATTATCTCCATTTTACATTTGAGGAAAATGAGGCAGATTGGGTATAAGTAACTTGCCCAGGGTCACACAGTTAGTAAGTAATTTGAATCTGGATTTGAACTCCAGGCCCAGGGCTCTGTCTACTACACCACCTAACTGCCTCCAGTTCTTACAGTTGCTTAGAGACCTAAACATGATTGGTGCAAGTAATTTAGTGTGTAATGTTATACATTATACATAACCCCTTGATTCAGAAATATTTGTTCTCTTCAAGGCATCCTGGGGATTTATTGCTGATTCCAAATTCAATTAAAATGACTTTTTAAGCAAAATCTCCTTTACTTGCCATATTAATCAAACTATTTCAGGGAAAACCCAGAGTGTCTCCCTGGGAATGAAAGTTTTATCAGTATAGGTGATCCAAGCTTGTCTTCCACCTCTATATGTGTTAGAATCACAGAAAGTTAGAATGTTAACAAAGTTAGAATGGACCTCCCAGGCATAATATATAGTCTAGCCTTCACCCGAATAAGAATTTCCCTCTATAAGATCCTCAACAAGTATTCATTAAGCCATGTCTTGAAGATTTCCAATAATTATAATTACAAGGGAGTTTTTCTTTACACGGAGCCCAAATCTCTCTCTGTATTTATACCCATTATACCTGGGTCTGTACTCTGGCTTAAATCAAAGCAAAACGAGTATAACCCTTCCAGTTTTAATGTTTTTTTTTTCATTTTAATTTCCTAAACCCGTGTTATTATTTAGTCATTTCAGCCGTGTCTGACTCTCTGACCCTATGTGGGGTTTTCTTGGCAGAGATACTGGAATAGTTTGCCATTTCCTTCTGCAGCTCATTTTACAGATGAGACACTGAGGCAAACAGGGTTAAGTGACTTGCCCAGAGTTACACAGCTAGTGTCTGAGGCTGGATTTGAATTCAGGTCCTCCTGACTCCAGGGCTCTATCTACTCACTGTGCTACCTAGCTGCCCAAAGACCACAAACTTCAGAGATGGAGACCAAAGAGGAAACAAAGAAGAACAAAGAGCTTTTGGAGTTACGTTGCATTTCCACCAATGTCAGCTCCCTGCCTCAAAGAGGTAGTACCGTCTCAGCCAAGGAAGACAACAATATTGACCAGATACAACTGGATGAGCTCAAAGCTTGGGAGGTGGAACCAAAGGAAAACTTCTGACCCTTCCTTGGTCATCAAAGCAAAGAAGTTGAAGGAGGAGCCTCCGGATCCCAAACAGATTCCTCAGGCTTCTGATGAACAAGAGGACAAACCCACCATCCACCATCTAGCTGAGAGTGAGAATAGGATATTGAAGATGTCGGTTGTATAGGTCAGCTCTGTCCAAGAGGGTACTCGGTCTTCTTAGGAGAAGGTTGATTACTCTGCTTTCCTGGCAGGAAAAGAGTTAGTTTCTCTTATCTCTGGAGCCCATATGCAGGTCTATGCTGAGATTACTTTAACTTCTCTCCCTTCCACTTGTTTCAGGTAGGTGTCAAGATGTTAAGAAAAGGGCAGGAGATAGAGAATAGATTCCCCCTAAGCCTAGGAGGGCTGTTAACTCAATCAAATCAGGATTGTTGTTTAGGAGTGGTCCTGACTTACTGATTAAAATAGCCATTTTTTAGTTAAAAAAAAAAGTAGTGTCAAACTCAGAAATGGAAACCAGCATTTTCACTTAGAAAGCCAAAAATCAATGTTATATATAGCACATAGCACTTTAATTTGTTAAACTATTCCCAATTATATTTTAATTTGGTCCAGGCTGCACTTGCAAGTTTAATGGTCCATTTCTAGCTTGGGCTTCAAGATTGACACCTCTGTATTCCCAAAAAGGTTAATGATAGGGAACTATCTGCATGAATCCTAATTGAATCCATGTTTGCTTGTATTGGATTCCTCATAATAATCATAGCTGGCACTTATATAGCATGTTAAGGTTTGGAAAGCTCTGTATGAAGATTATCTCATATTCATGACACTGCAAGGTAGATGTTTATTATCATCCCCATTTTACAGATGAGGAAACTTGCACTGAGAGAGGTTAATTGACTTGCCCAGGGTCACACAGCGACAAAGAAGCAAGACAGGATTTGAGTTCTAGTTTTCCTGAGTCCAAATCAAAGATATTATTAACTGGGACACCTAATGAACTATGAGCCTGTATACTCCTTATGGCCTAAAGAATGTCAATTCTTTATCTGTCCCTTTTGGTACATAATATATTTCCGGATAACCTATAGGTTTTTGGTAATCTGGGAATGATGGTGAACATACTGAACTACATTAGTAGACTATGAAAATAACTCATGATGGGCCCATTAGGTGTCAGTACTTAAAAATGTTAACTTTTTTTAGTGGAAAAAAAATATATATATATATTTAATTTCAATCCTGCATTGGAAATAAGACTGGCTCTGAGTCAAAAGAGACCTGGATTCAAACCCTCCCTCTGATACATACCACCTGTGTGAACTTTGGGCAAATTACTTAAAATCTCTCAGTTTAAGTTTCCTCATTTAAAAATTAAGATGGTAGCACTAGATGACCTCTTGAGATCCTGAGTTCTATAGGCATATTTCCTGACCTTATTTGAATGGTGGATTGCATACATTACGTGTTCAACAGTTTGCTTACTGATTGATTTTATTCAATCAAATACAATGTCTGCATTGTATTTTCTTGTTGACTCGCTTCAGTGTGCATGTCTATGATTGTACTATAAATATAATACTGGCCTATTCATCCATATACATTTAGTGTGGACCCCAGACTGCTGTCCTTTTCTAGTTAGAATTTGATCAGTCTCATCCCTCATCAGTTGTAGTTTCTTAATATCTAAGTTTCTTGCAGATTTCTGGACTCCCTCAACCTATTATATTATAATCTAATATCAAGGGAATGCTGGGAAATGTTTAACAATACACACATATACACACTTGTAAGTTTAACCTGAATTATTGATATTCTCTCCATTACTTTCTTAGGTCAGGGGTCAACAAACTAGCCCGAGGGCCAAATCTGGACTGTATCTTGTTTTTGTGCTTCTACTTCCTAAGAATTTTTTTCTACATTTTAAAATATGATAAAACTTTATTTATAAATATGAAAAAGATTCTTAGCTCATGGGTCATGTTGCAGAACATAGTTTTCTGACCTCTAGTCTAGATGGTCTACCAAACAAACCCCGGTTCATAGTTTATGATCCTGAAAATTGAAGAAGAGGCTGACTGGCTGCCCCCATTAAATCCCGATCTATGCTGAAGCTTGCCAGAAGAAGTCAAGTAGCTTGGCGTTTTAAAGTCCTTGCCTTTGCACACAGAGCTAGATTGTGGCTTAAGGGCCTGAGTGTGGCACCATTCCTTTCCTACCGAGTACAGTGTATTATTTAGTGCTGGGAAGCTTTTTTTCTAATTTGATGTTCCCACTGGATTCTGAGTGGTTGAGAATTCTGAAAGATGGATCTCTAGATAAATAGATTGTTGTTTTATGTGTTGACAGATTGGAGACACAATGTTGCGAAGCATTTTTCTAACAGTGTCTACCTCAAGGAACCATCCCTGACCAGATTATTATAAAATCAGACACTTTCCTTGTGGCTTCCCCTCAAACAGGGTCTTAGGTGTTTTGAAGGAAAGAGAAAGGGAAAAAAAAAAATAATCAAACAAACAAAAGAAACATGTCATACAATCACACCATCCCTTCCCTAGACTCATTTCCTGTAACAAGGGTTCCTTAATGTGAGTGTGTGTGTGTGTGTGTGAGTGTGAGTGTGAGTGTGACAGGAATGGATCCCTTAGGCAGTCTGGTGAAGCCAATGGAGCCCTTCTCAGACAAAGAAAAAAATAATATGTAAAATAAAATACATAAGATTACAAAGGAAACCAACTATATTGAAATAACGGTTTTTTTTAAAATAATTCATGATCCCACGTTTAGAACTTTTATCACAGACTGGAAAGGAGTACAGTGGATTTGAAGTTTTAAAAAATGAATAGTCTATGGTCTGTCACCTTATTTTCTCTGTGACCTAGGGAAAATCATTTAACCTTTCTGAGCCACAATGTATTAATCTGTAAACTGGGAATATCAAAGTATCAGCCTTATATACTGCCAGAGGGAGATTCATAAGATTCAAATGATAATGGGTATTTGAAACTGCAAAAGGCAGTATGTATAAAAGTGAGAAATTATCTGAAATAATACTCCATCCTCTTTGCAGTCTTTTGTTAGTATCTGATATTCTATGTATTGTAGCAATAAGATAATATTTTAGGATCTGGTTTAGCTTGTTTCTCAGTCTTCTTATTGTTCTTATTGTTTGTCCTTTGTTCTAAAAGAGTACCAATGACATCAGGAGGATGATGTTTGGACTTGCAAGTGAATTAGATTTAAGTGAGGCAGAGCTGTGCAAAGTCCTCAGCTCCACTCTCTCCTATAGTCATAGGAGTCCAATGGCAAGACATGTCAGCACAACAGAAAAAATAGTGCAGCTGACTCAAGAGGGTGGAAGAGATATGGACTGGTCTGCTTACCATAGTGGTGACATTGAGTCACCAGCATATTTTAGTACTAAGGAGCAACGGGCATTGCTACAGGTTAAGACTTAAACTGAACTAGAATTCTGTTTATCAGCCATAGGGGCTGTGTCCACAGTTACCTCAAATTTAATTTTTGTCTTTTCTTCCCCCTGCAGCACTTCTCATTAGGTAAAGTCAACCAGCAGGATGTGTATCCCCTAGGGTATATATGTTGTATTTGCAGCTATGTTGGCAACTTGCCCTAAAGCCCTGTAACATAAAATACTTATAGGAAACTGGGAGGTGGAACCAAAGGAAAACTTCTGATCCTTCCTTGGCCATCAAAGCAAAGAAGTTGAAGGAGGAGCCTCCGGATCCCAAACAGATTCCTCAGGCTTCTGTTCTGAGTCAGTGTCCCTGACTCAGCTTTCCAGTACATATGAACTGTTATTCCTGAGACAATTCTTTATGTCTCAAGGTAAGAAAATGTCAGAGGTTGGTGACCCTGTCAATCTACAATTTAGTTGAATAGAGCTATAGTTTAATTGAAGAAATCTGTTTTCAAACCTATTTGAGGATTTCTGGGTCACATGGGCAACAATATTGAGGAATAAACATTTTCTACTATCTTCATGGCCTTGCATACCTCTTCAAAGTAAGAATTATGCACAAGAGGTAAAGCCTTTTCAGCAGTTCCATAGACTAGACATCAAGAACTCAAACAAGTGAAAATCTTAATGAACTAACAATGGGGAAGGTTAACCGGTAACCTTTAATCACTCAGCACTCCCTACCCCTCCACCAACCATACTCTGGTCAGTTGAGAAGTACAAGGTATCACAGAACTTAATTCTATGCCTCATTCTCCTTTTTCCCCTCCCCTCCAGTGCCTTGGAAATCTAAAAGGCAGAAATAATTTGCTAAGGCTTCAATAGCATGACAATGTTCGGGGCCACAACAGGACTGGGCCAGAGAATGGAGGAATAGAGGCAACAGAGCAGCATCCAACTGGTACCAGTTCTGTCTCCCCAAATGTCACTAGAGGAAGAGACTGAAGCTGGTCAACCTGAATTGCTCAGCATGGGAGGACAATGAGATTCTTTGAGATTTAGCCCTTAGGAAACTCCCAACTAAGGGTAGAGAGGTGGAAAATGAACAATAAGGGAAAAATAAAGAAGAAAGACTGAAATTAACAAAAATCTTAGGAGGAAGAAAAATCAGATAAAAACCTTGAGCATTTTGTACACATATAGTTGTGACTTGGCACGAGGAGAAACACGGACATAGTATGCTCTGCGGGTCACTAGAAAAGAGTTCTCTGCCATCTGCACTTACTGAAACTGAGATCTTCAATCCTGTTGCTCTTGCTATTAGCTCTTGTGACTAATGTGTGGCTTAACTGCCTTAACAAATCGTCTGTTGACTGCAATAAATGTTTTGTCACTTCAAACTAGTGAGAGCAGCATTACCTGTAATAGACTTTTCAGTCATTTCATGAAGGTTTTCTGGCCTTTTCTTTCTTGCTTACCTGGATTTGGTCTACATTTAACAGATTCCTGTCAAAATTAGTCGGGTGTCATCAACAAATACTTCATTTCAGTAGTTGAGTTCAGTAATTTTTCAGTAGGGTCTGACTTTTTATGATCCTTTTTCAGATTTTCTTGGCAAAGATACTGGAATGGTTTGCCATTTCCTTCTCTAGCTCATTTTACAGATGAGGAAACTGAGGCAAACAGGGTTGAGTGACTTGGCCAGAGTCACACAGTTAGTGTCTGGGGTCATATTTGAACTCAGGTCTTTCTGACACCAGGCCTGGTGCTCTACACATGGTGCCTCATAGCTGGCCACAAATACTTCACACTTCTGCAATGATTCAGGTCATTTCTTACTAGATATTGGTTTGGAGTGTCAGAAAATAAAGGCATTATTCTCTCCTCAATGCCTCCTTTCTCACCAAACCTCCAACATAGATCTCGTTTCTCCTTTTCCTATTAAAGTACCTTATCTCTGCCCACAATCATCCTTTCAGAATAAAGCCTACTGATAATCATTTTTGCGGAATTCTCAAAAATTTTCTGAGATCCTTATTTTTTTGGGGGGGGTGGGGAGGGAAGGGTGAGGCAATCGGGGTTAAGTGACTTGCCCAGGGTCACACAGCTAGTAAATGTCAAGTGTCTGAGGCCGGATTTGAACTCAGTTCCTCTTGACTCCAAGGCCAGGGCTCTATCTACTGTGTCATCTAGCTGCCCCTGAGATCATTCATACTGTGAATGAAATATAACTCCGTGGTCCTTGTGATGGCATCTCATAGTACACTTGGAAAGGGAGAAGAGAGCTCTGGACTAGAGACTTGAAGCCTGCCTCACATTTGCTGTGTGAATTTGGGCCGCTCACTTCTGCTCCCTGAGCCTCAGTTTCCTCATATATAAAATGAGGAGTGATCTCTTACAGCACCTTCTAGCACAAATGCTCTGTCCTTAATGCTTTATATTATAAAACATTATTTTGGACTGAAAAGCAAAAAGACATAGATGAGCAGGTAGACGCTGTTTCCTAATTTTTGTCTCTGCTCTTCTATTCATCTCCTATCAGGAAAAAGAGGTTCCTCTTCAAATTACTATGCCCAGTCTGTAGAAATTCTTGATAGAAAAGGAATTCCACTCACTACTTGTTATGCTACTGATGTAGTAATAAATTATAGCTCTTTGCTACCTGAGTTCTAAGGCCAACAAAGCCTTTATATGGCTACAGCTATTGATGAACTGAAGAAGATAGAGGAGGTCATTGAATGGGAAGCAAAGAGCAAAGGAGGAGAAAATTCAGCCAAATCAGCTCAAAGATCCCAGAATTCCTCCATGCCTCTGTCATCTGTTTATGTACATGTCTTCATGTTGATTTCATTTTTGTGCTACACAGCCTAAGAACTGCCATTAAAATGATGCTGAGCTATGAGTCATTGACATGTCGGATTGAGAGCTGAGAAGAATAATCTGTCATGGGAATATAAATTCAGTTGAGGAAACGTTTGTAATCCTGGGACTCTAAGATTCTCACTGTGTCAGTCCAGTATATGAACTCAGAATATGTACCTAAAATGGGAGATGTTTTACCTTTTCATTGCTGTAGTCATCCATATGTTGTCAACAGAGGATAAATTAAGTCGGGGAATCTCTTTCAAGACATGAAATTTAACTTAGCAATGATATTGTTCTCATTATGAGTCAACATCTCTTTTTCTACCTTAATTAAAGCAAAAAGACTGAGTTCAGTCAGCTTGGCCCTAGTATATAATAGGTGCTCAGTGCATGTTTTTTAATTGAATTAATATATTTTGAATTCCCCTCATACGTCTGTTGTTAAGTCATTTTTCAGTCATGTCTGACTCTCTGTGACCCCATTTAGATTTTCTTAGCAAAGATACTGAAGTGATTTACCGTTTCCCTTTCCATCTCATTTTACATATGAGAAAACTGAGGCAAACAGGGTTAAGTGACTCGTCCAGGGTCACACAGCCTGTAAGTATCTGAGGCTAGATTTGAGCTCGAGTCTTCCTGACTCCAATCCCAGTACTCTATCCACTGTACTACCTGCCGTTATATGTTTACCTCTGTCCAAAATGCTGAGGTTAAGATATAACCTGTGGCTAAGGCTCTTAGTTCTTGGAGAAAATAGAGCATGTCCAGCCTTGAGGAATGAACAAAACAAACAAAAAAAAAAACCCAAAAAACCAAAAAACCAAACAAACCTCAGGTCTTTGACTTTCAATGTTCCCACCTTGTGTTTACATTGGGAATTCTCAGAAAAACAAAAACAACCCCCCCCAAAACATAACAAAATAAAACAAAACATTTGTTTCATTTTAGACACATGTTGATAATGGGGTCCCCAGCTCTTATACAATCACTCAGGATAAGAGGTACATCTATAAGGTATAGACAACCTTTACTTCATCCAGTATAAAATGCAGAAGATATAAAGAAATTCATAAACAAAGCAGGAAATACATAAATGACAAATTAACCGTCGGTATAGTTTTATTTGCACTCCTATGTGTCCTACTTTCCCAAAGGGTTCTAAGGTCCTCAAGATTTGGTTCCATAAGGTGTTTTGGACTACCCTTCTTCAGAAGGGAATTAAACTATGAACTGGCACCTCCCCCACAATCAGGTGAGTTCCTCTTTTTCGCAGGTCATACACAATCCCCTCGAATCCTGCTAGTGCCCTCCTGTGACTTAGACTGCTCCACTCTTGAAGTAAAAATCATGTCAGGATTGCTAAGCAGGAAATGCCCAACAATGTTCTGGCAGTCCTTCTTTTGCTCTACACAGAGACTCTCTGAGAGTTTTACATCTCACAGAAAGGAAATACACTTGAGGCTGCTTGACGAAGAACTGACCTTTTCCATCACACTCATATCATCTGAATAACTTTATGTGATAGAGAAGTGAAAAGGCTGAGTCCCTTGTGCATGCATATCATTGCTTCAGTCACTTGTCTCTACTTCTATCCCTCACACCACTGGCTTAGGAAATTCTACTCACAATATGTAAGATGCCCAAATTTTTTTGGGGGGGACTAGGCAATGGGGTTAAGTGACTTGCCCAGGGTCACACAGCTAGTGTCAAGTGTCTGAGCCTGGATTCGAACGCAAGTCCTCCTGACTCCAGGGCTGGTGTTCTATCTACTGTGCCACCTAGCTGCAGCAGATACCCAAATTCTTGAATTTAGGATTAGCCACAAGACAACCCCTAAGTCTAATACTCTCTAAGAAACCACCTTCTTGGATTGACTAGATTTTGGGATTATACTGCTAAGGGAATCCTCTGTTCTCTCATTAATGGACTGGGGTTCAGTAATAACATTGTCCAAGAACTCCTCTTTGTAGGAATTCCACTGCTCAAAAACATGTGCACACATGTACACACGCATATATATGCTTTCACACATATAACTGCTTTGCCTTTAGGATCTTGATGGAAGAAAATAAGATGAGAAGGGATCATAAATAATCTCAGTTCCCTTTCTATAGATCAACACAAAGGGTTTCTTCTCTCCCAAAAGTCAATTTTCCTAAGAGTCTGAGTCAAACAGTTCATCTTAGCCACTGAGACTGAATGGGGAGATCTATTTACCCTTCAACAGAGTACTAGTGAGCATGTCCATACTCTTTACAATGAGATGCCCTTCATAAATTCTGGGAGAAACAAAACAAAACAAAACAAACCTGTAAGATCATTAAGTTGATTGGGGAATTCTCTGGCCAACCCTCTACTAACACAAGGACACAACTTGAGTATATGATACTACTAAAAGATAAGATAATACTGTGGCAGCTAGGTAGTATAGTAGATAGAGTGCTAGACCTGGTGTAAAGAAGACAAGTTCAAGTTTGGCCTCAGACACTTACTCGCTGTATGAGCCTGGGCTCTGTTTGCCTCAGTTTCTTTGGCTATAAAATGGGAACAGTAAGTGTACCTACTTTGCAGGGTTGTTGCAAGGGTCAAATGAGATAATTATAAAGTACTTAGCATAGTGCCACGACAGGGGTGGGGAACCTGTAGCCTCGAGGCCACATGTGGCCCTCTAGGTCCTCAAGTGCAGCCCTTTGACTGAATCCAAACTTCACAGAATCCAAGGACCTAGAAGGCCACATGTGACCTCGAAGGCCCAGGTTCCCCACCCCTGGATCTAGCACACAGTAAGCACCATGTAAGTGTTAGCTATTATCATTATCGCTATTATTTTTGTTGACATTGTCATTATTTTTACTCCAAAACTAGAAATAGGTCATGTTTATAAGCCATGATTGAAATTGATTCCTGGAATAAGGAACGCATTTCTCAACAGAATTTAGGAAAAGAAGAAGATCCCCAGGCTAGACTATACAAACCCATTTTACTCACAATAATTATCCACAATTATATGGTGCTTTTAGGCTTGCAAACCAATTTCATCACAACAACTAGGTAAGGCAGGTAGTGTAAGTACTATTATCACCACTTCACAGACGAAGATACTAGGCTTAGGAAAGGTGGTGTAACATGACCAGAGCTAGATGTATCAGAACCATGACTCAAACCTGGTTCTGCCTTTCAGTCTGGGTACCTGAAGTCTCCAGCTAGTTGTACTATTCCAAGTGCACGAACTGCCATGAATAATATTCTTTCTAATCAACTAATCAATCAACAGGCATTTGTGAAGCACCTACTATGTGCCAGGCAATATGCTAGGCAATGAGCATATGAAAAAAAAGACTGGGATTCTAAGAGGCAGAGATAAGGATAGAGAACGATCTAGGCATGTGGGACAGCCAGTATGAAGGTATGAGATAGGAGATTGAGCATCATGTGTGAGAAAAAGCATTTCTATACTGTAGAGTATAGGGACAGGAGGAATGTATTAAGGAGTCAGGAGAAGAAGAAAAGGACTTGGTCATAAAGATCTATTTAGGGACCCCAGAAATTAGTTCTTTCTCCCATATACAGAAGGGGAGGATTTCTGTTAGGTGGAATCTAGTTCAGTCCCTCCATGAATGTTTTGAGTTCAGGGACAATAGCAGTTGCTTCCATAGAAATTGGAGGTGAATTCTCTACATTTGAGATCCCTGTACTTTTCTGAATGTGCAGTCATCCATAAGTTACCCTTTAGGAACTGCTATATAAGAATCGAGTGATAAGAAAGATGAAACTAAGAAAGTGGGGAGGGGGGTGGGGAAAAGTTAAATAAAAACTGAGCTCCGTTATTTAAGCTTATTCTTTTCCAATTTTGAGCATAACAGAGCTCTTAAATACTGATTAACACTTCTCAGAGGGCAGCATAATCTGAGGCACTGGACTTGGAGTCATGAAGTTCAAATTCCACTTTGAACATTTATTTGCTATATGAGTTTGGTCAAGTCACTTAATCTCTCTCTGCCTCTGTTACCTTTTTTTTTCTAAAAAAGTGAGGAAATCGAATGTCATAGATTCTAAGTTTCCTTCTGGTTATTAAAATTAGGATATGCTAGCAGGGGCAGCTAGGTGACTATTAGATGTGAGGAGCTGATGAAGTATAAGACAGCCCTCAAGGAACTTACACTATTAAAGAAAGATATGACTTATATAGTGACCTTTGGTCCACCTACTTTGGGGTATCTTGCATGGTAGTCAAAATAACCCAGTCCTTTTGCTGTCAGTATTCTTCCCTGACACTTTAGGGTTACCTGATTAGCATGTCAGTACCTGAGATGCCTTATCTTCATTAACCAGTGGTAACCCTCTACCCGTGCCTCACTGGGGCTGATTTGATATTAGAACCTGCCATGACTAACCCTATTGACTAAAGGTTGAGGAAAAATGGGGCTGCTCTGGCCTCATTTTAACCCCAATGTAAGTCTCCCTATATGGTCAAATCTCTGGCACCTTTCTCTTTCTGAGGGTAACCTAAATTGTTTCTTGTTTGAGTCTCTGCTGAATAAACCAGCTTTCTTTACCTAATTGACACCCCCATACTTCTTGCTGTAACTCCTCTTGATGTGCTTGACCTTTGAGCACTATATTTAGCTCACATAACCCTGGACAATAGGAATCAGAAACTTTCAGCAGCCACATTTACCTCTCAAGTTTTTTCTTAGTTATGTAGAGAACAAGAACTGATAGTGTGACTCCAATGGCTTGAGGGAAAGGACTCCTCCTTTCTCTATTTGATACTGTAACCTTTCTCTAAACCTCCTAACCTTTGGTTCCCCAAATCTCTTCAGCAAAACCAATAAGGGTGGGCCATTTACATAAATGAAACATCCACAGAACAGAATGACTTCTTGTTGGAGAATGAGGCATGAGTTGGGTGATAGAGACTATCAAATTTATATTAGTATTTCAGGTGGAGTTTCACTGATCTGCCTATGTTCTCTTCCCTATTTCCCTTGTGACCACTAGTGCATATTTGCAATATGGCTTTTAAAGCTTAGGGATGAACTCTCTGGCACAGGCCTCTCATTAACACCATGTCCTAATCCCCTGAGCTAATGAGGCATCTTTGTGCTCTAAGCTGTCTGATAGAAAACAGATTCATTCGACAACCATCAAGGGCAGATGGAGCTTTACTGCCAAGGAAGGCATATGGTGCCTAGAGCTTAGACATGTTCCTCTTTGGCCCAAGCAGTAGGGTTCTGCATCAGTTTCCCAATGCATAGTCGGATATATTGGTATCTAGGTCAGATTCCCAATGAGTACATGGAGAGAAGAGATTGTTTACTATGTGATTTGGCTGTGGGGCTTTCATTGGCTATAGCAGGGGAACCATGGACAAACTCTCAATAATGCTACCTCCTTTTTTTTTTCTTCCTGTTGACATTCTCCATTCTCAGCTCCATTGGCACACTGCCCACCTTGCTGTGTGAAGGGTCATGTAACTAAGAGCAGAGTGGATCAAAACCTTCTGCCTTTTTTTTTTTCCTGGAGGGGACGGGAGGTGGGAAAACGGACCTATTTTGGATACAGGAAATACTGGAGTAGGGCTACTATATATGTTCTGATTGTCACCCAGGTCAATTAGATCATGGACCAAGGACATTTCAGGAAGATTGCTCTGGGGGGAGAGGAAAAAGAGAGGTAAAATCATTTATAATGATCATAGGGGTCTATATCTAGAGCTAGAAAGTACCTGAGAGATTTGAAAAACAATTAGAGGATATTTAAAGGAGAGAGGAGGCTCAGTTTGCACATAGCCCTGAAAGTAAATGGTGAAAAAGTGTTGAGAGTCAAGTGACAACATGGATCTAAAGCTTGGAATTAGGAGCAGATGAGTTGAAGTGCTACTGCTGGCACATACTGGCTATGGATGATGGGCAAACCCTTTAACCTCTTGGTACTTATTCCCTTCTCTTGTCTTTATCATTAGTTCTTAGAGAAAGGCACTTGGCAAAATCTGAGGCCTGGGAGAAACACTTTGTAAATACTTTTTGATTGCTTGATGAAGAGAAGGTATATTGATCACTGAATCAATCACTGATAAAATCTAGGAGTTAGGATGGATTTTTTTTTTTAGCATCTCTAACTCCCTGAATCATCTGAAGAGTGTCCTCATTTCTTTATGCCATTGGTTTCAAAAGAGAAAGTTCTGGCAAACTCAGGTTACAGCTATTATAACTATCATCTTTTAATAAAGGAAGAGACTCAGGAAATTCCAGTAGGTAGCATTTACTGGGCAACAGATTTCACTTTAATATAGGGGGAAAAAATCCTAACAATTAGAGTTATCTGAAATTAAAGAAGTTAACTTGACAAATATTGAGTTTCATAACACTAGATATTTTTAAGAAGATGAGATGATCACTTTCTGGGGTTTTTATAGAGGGAATTTCCAAGCTGAAGCAGTGGAGTAGGATTTAATTAGATTACAGAATGATGAGATTTAAAGCTAAAACTGACCTTTGAGATTTTTTGTTTGAATCCCCTCAGTTGATAGAGAAGGAAACTAAGGACCAGAGCGTCTGAGTGACTTGTCCAAGGCCACTCAGGTGGCAAGTAGGAACCCACATACACTGACTCCAGATCACTCTAAGACTCTTGTGATTATCCACATAAAGCTTTTATACTAAATTTTTAAATTTAAAGGGCTAAGGAATGGACAATAAATTCTAGCACCAATCAAACCCATGTCTAATTTTGTAGTAGAAATCTACAACAATATTCACCAATAATGAGAAAGGTATTCTATTGGTGGAACTGGTAGAGAAGATTAGAAATAAGTATATTAGAACCAAATAAAAGTTATGGGGAAGGGGGGTCAGATCCATGGAGTCAGTCAGAATGTGCAAGTTCAGGCTATCTGCAGTTGAAGAATGGTGAGGTCCAGCAAAATCACAAACCCCAGGAGCCAGGGCTTTAAGCAAGGTCAGAATCTCACAAAGCCTGTATTAAAACAGGGTCTGTAGCAGTCATGTTAGCTGTGTTACTTTGACTTTGCCTTGTAACATCTTCCAGTCGCTAAAAATTCCATGACTTAGGAGACCAGCACTTTTTTTTTTCTTTAGGTGAAGATTTTGTGGGGAGGGGGTGATAAAAAAGAAGGAAAAGAGATAGAAGTTTATCCTCAAGATGAGAGGGGAATCATTGTCCTAAGGATGTAGAGGGACTTTGGGTATCATATTTGTGCTTCCTTAGGGTGGGGGTTTCTAACATCTCCTGTATATTGATTTCATTAACTCACCCCCTGGTTTCTGTGGGCATCCGGGAGGGATTTGTGGCAGCAAAATGACCTAGAAATTTCATTTTTCAGGACTAAAGCAAATGTGAATTTTTTTTTTTTGGATTCCAAACCCTAAAGAATGTTATCTTCTGGACCTGTCTATAGAAAATTATTTGGGGAATAAATATACCCTAAGCACGTAAGATTATTATTTCTACAGAATATAACAAATATACCATTGTTTATTTTGTTTCCAGACTACCATGAGTGTGCCAACTCTCCTGGGGGGTCTCCTGGTAAACTGTCCTTTCTATTTTGTGTAAAGGGAAAGGTTCTTTCATGTGCTATTTCTAAAGGGTTCATAATTGACACTTTCTCTTCCATCACCACTTCCAGCTCTCTTACTTCACCTTTGACTCATGTGCCTGACTTTTGCTCTCAGCAAGGTCCCTCGGTTTCCCACTTGCTTGCTGCAGCTCCTACAAATTGGCTCATGGACCTTTCTCTCAATTCCACCTATTAAAATCTGCAGATTGTTAGGTAGTTACAAGTGAGTTCTTTTTGCATGAGTCAACCATGTAATCGGTAGCCTATGTTTGGAGATTATGATGTTAAAAAAAATGACCTTTTAGAAAGAAACTATGATAGCAAACTGTACAGTAATTCTCCTCAGCAAGACCAGGCAGAGAACAAAGGAGAAGACCACACTTATCTCCCTCATTGCATCTCATGGCTGTTAAGATTTAGACAGACATTCTATTCTGAACCTCCTTTTATCAGCTGTTCATAACTTTCAGAGAATGTTCTATTCTCCCTACCTTATTCTCATCAATCAATAAACAATATACAAGCTGGAGAGGAGCCAAGATATGTCATTGAGATAATGAGGACTAAGGAGCTGATAGATGTGTAGAAGGAGATAGGGAACATTACAGGCCCTGGAACAGTCTGATTTCAGACTAGCAGCTTTCAGCCCACAGCGTCAGGAGGAGAGAATCTAATAGCTCAGTTAGAAGGGCTTGTGAGAGTAGAAGCGGACACCAATTCCAAGAAAAAAGATGTTTTTCTGTGAGTATGTGTGTGTATGAATGCAGACGAAGGAAGTTAGGAAATATTCATGAAAGCATAATAATGAAAATCACCCAGCTAGTTGAAGGCAGAATTGTATAATAAGAGCTGGATTGAAATCAGTATTTACCTATAAATGAGACCCAGATTTGACACTGAGGACCCGTGGGCAAGTCACTTCCCCTCTAAGCCTCAGCTTGCTCATCTGTAAAATAATAATAGTAAACTTATGCCACCTATTTCCTAGAGTTGTGAGTGTTGGGGTCCTTGCTAAGTCCTAAAGTGCTATGTAAAATAAATCATCATCAATATTATTCTTTGGCACTGTTCTACTTGGGTCCAGATCAAGGGTCTGCCAGTTACTATGTGCTTGAAATTGGTTAAATTTTTTTTTTTAAATTTAGGTATCTTTATTTTTTTTAATTTAATATATTTTATTTTCCCCAATTACATGTTAAAACATTTTTAACATTTTTTTTAAAGTTTTGAGTTCCAAGTTCTATCCCTCCCTCTGTCCCTCCCCTCCCCCCTCCCTGAGACAGAAGCAATCAGATACAGGTTATACATATGGCATATGTATAGTGCAGTCATGTAAAACATTTCCATATTAGTCATTTTGTACAAGAAGATTCAAATAGAAGAAAAAGAATAAAAGAAAGTGAAAAATAGCATGCTTCAGTCTGTATTCAATCAATATCAGCTCTTTCTCTGAGGGGGATAGTGTATTTCATCATTAGTCCTCTGGAGATGTCTTGGATCTTTGCATTGCTGAGAAGCGCTAAGTCATTCATAATTCTTCAAACAATATTATTATTACTATGTACAACATTCTCCTGGCTCTGTTCACTTCACTTTGCATCAGTTTGTGTTATGTCTTGCCAGGTTTTTTCTGAAATCATCCTACTTGTCATTTCTTATAGCACAATAATATTCTATCACAATTATATGCCACAGCTTCTTCAGCCATTCCCCAATTGATGGACATCTCCTCAATTTCCAATTCTTATCCACCACAAAAAGAAGTGCTGTAAATATTTTTGCACAAATAAGTCCTTTTTTCCCTTTTTTAAAAATGTTTTTGGTCAAGCATTTTAACCTCAGTGGGCGTACCCTTACTCCCACATAAAATGAGGAGCTTGGCTTAGCTGTTCTGTGGTTCCTTCCAGGTCTAAGTCTGTGATCTATGCTTGCTGGGTGATTTATGCTACTACCATGGGAGGAGGTCTTTAGTGGGGTGCCCCTGGGATCTTTACTTGGTCCTGTGCCTCACTTTCTTCATATAACATAAATGAGTTGAATAGATGATTTCTAAGGTTCCTTCTAGCTCTGAATCTATTCATGTATATTCTCTTCCCAAATTTCACCTTCCATGGAGTATAAGGATTCAACCATTCATCAGGAGAATGGTGGAATGTTATTTTAAATCTTACATGTTGCGCTTACTGTTTGTTTTAACCATTGATAATGAAATTTGCTGAAGGCAGTAAGTCAGGGGCATATTATAGGAAATACCCCGCAAATAATAGGAATAATAATAGGAAAATAATAATAGGAAGTAATAATAGTAATAAAGATAATAGGAACCCCACAAAAAGCAATGAATAGGTAATGCTACACAGAAAAATGAACTAAATTGCCAAATGAGCAAAATTCCACTTCACTCCAAAAATATATTAAAATCAGCAACAGGGTGGAGGTATAATAATAATGGTAATTAATAATAATAATAGTAATAAGCATTTATATAGCACTTTTAGGTTGATTGGCAAAGGGCTTTACATATTTTATTTAGTCTCCACAATAACCCTGTAAGATAGGTGCTATTTTTAATCCTCATTTTACAGATGAAGAAACTGAGCATCAGAGATTGAGTGATTTGCTCAGTCACACAGGTAGGAAGCATCAAGTCTCCTTGACTCCAGGTCCAGTATTCCATCCACAGCATCACTGAACTGCCACTTAAAAAAAAAATTATCCTAAAAATAAACAAACCTTAGCTATGCCTTTGCTTACATGGTTCCCCATGCCTGATATGCTGTCTCCTATCCTTTTTTCCTATTCACACTCTCTGAATCCTTCAATCCATCTTGCCTTCCCTCAAGGAAGGAAGCTTTATTTGGTTACCCCAGATGAGGTTACTTTCTATCTGTTGAAAACCCTGCAGCATTTAAAGTTTGCCATTTATGTGGCACTTACTGTCTGAGGATTATAGAATTAGGTCTATAAGCCCAATCTTTTCATTTTACAGATGGAGAAACTGAGGCCCAGAGAAGTAAAGGGATTTGCCCAAGGTCAAACCTGTGCTGTGTGACAGATTTAGGTTTCAAACTAGTCATCTGACTCTACCTATCACCTCTTCTATTGTTCCATCCTTGTAGTGCTAGCTGTCTTTTCATGTTAGTTTTGTCTCCCCAATATTGTCTTCCCTATATTGTAGAATTGAGAATAGAGAGCATCTCCTCTGTATCTTGGCATCAACTACAGTCTCTGTCATCAATAAATGTTGTCAATAAATCTTTGTTGACTATTTTATTGAGACCTTGCTGAATTAATGAAAATTCTGAATTGTGGAATATTTTATTTTGGTGGAATATTTTAAAAGAAGATATACTTTTATTATTACTTTTAAATTCATACAGTAATTGAAATTGATTGAAATTGAAATTCATACAGAAGTTGAAATTGAAATTGAAGTCCTTAACAGATTCAATATCACATACGTTTGTTGGAAAGTGACTACTTTGGGGGCTTTTTGATCTATCTGCCCCAGAACCTAGCATATTTGTGGAATTAAAATTCATAGACCTGCCTTAATAAATAGCTAATGGATAATTAACTTGTTATTTGAATGTTAATGACTGATTCTGAAATGTTAAACACACTTTAAATAGGTTAAGAATTTTTCTTAACCTTGTTTATGTCTTTAGCCTATTTGGTAAAAACTGTGTCATTAAAAGCATCCAGTTTTCAACTTAGTAGGCTGGGTCCGAGTTAATGAAGTTTTAAGATGTGTTTAGACTATATACACTGCTGGATCAATATCATTAGTGATCTGTGGATGCAATTGGTGGATATTATGCAGTGAATTGCTGTAGCAGTCCAACAGACATGTTTCTGTTATTTCTCTTCCCACAATTAGATTGGATCTTAACACATGGTGCTAGAGATGTTCTACACTGAAAACATATCTTGTTATATGGAAACCAAGCATATAAAACCCAGATATTAGCAAAATGATCAGGGAGGGGGTGAAATTTCACTTTAGTTCCAGCTAAAATCTCGTCTTCTACAGGAAGGCTTCCTAGATCTTCCTTAATTCTAGTGCCTTCCTTTTGTTAATTATTTCCTGTTCATCCTTCCTGTATGTTCTCCCCTCCTTTGGATTGTGTGATGATTGTATTTTGCCCTTCTTTGTATCCCTGGAGCTTAGCGTAGTGCCTGTCACATTGTTATTGTGTTAGTTGTTCAGTTGTATTAGTCATGTCTAATTCTTTATAACCCTATTTGGGGTTTTCTTGGCAAAAATAGTAGAGCGGTGTCCCATTTCCTTCTCCAGCTCATTTTACAGATAAGGAAAGTGAGGCAAGTGGGGTTAAGCGACTTGGCCGAACAGCTAGTGAGTGTCTGAGGCTAGATTTGAATTCATCTCTTCCAGACTCCAGGGCTGTCACTCGATTGCGCCCTATCCAGTAGCCCCCTGCCTGTCACGTAATAGGTGCTTAATAAATGCTTATTGACTGACTGACGTACTAGATCTTTATTTCCTTAAAAATTCTGTGTACGTTTAAGTTGTTCCTTCACCAGTCATTGATGACTTGGTAGGGAAATTGGAGGCTGAATTTAAAGTTAATATATTAGGAGACATTCTTCCCACTCAAAAAAAATTCATGAAATATTTCTCAGTTACATGTAAAAATAGCATAATTTAAAAAAAAAAATTGAGTTCCAAATTCTCTCCCTCCCTTTCTCTCTTCCCACTTCTTTGAGAAGGCAACTTGTTTGATATAAGTTACACACATGAAGTCATGCAAAATATATTTCCATATTACTCACGTTGCAAAAGAAAAACACAGACAACGCCCCTCAAAAAAAAACATAAAACAAAAACATAAAAAAAAAAAAATAAAGACAGGTTTAAAAGTATGCTTTGATCTGCATTCAGAATATCAGTTTTTTCTCTGGAGGTGGATAACATTTTTCATCTTAAGTCCTTCAGAATTGCCTTAGATCATTGTATTGATCAGAATAGCTAAATCATTCACAGTTGATCATTGAACAATATCGCTGTTACTGTGTATAATGTTCTCCTAGTTCTGCTCACTTCATTTTGCATGAGTTCATATAATTCTTCCCAGGTTTTTCTGAAAGCATCCTGCTCATCATGTCTTATAGCATGCTAGTATTCCATCCCAATCATACACCACCACTTGTTTAGCCATTCCTCAATTGATGGACATCCTCTCATTCTCCAATTCTTTGTCACCACACACACAAGAAAAAGCTGCTATAAATATTTTTGTGCATATAAGTCCTTTTCCTTTTTCTTTGATCTCTTTGGTATACAGACTTAGTAGTGGTATTACTGGGTCAAAGAGTATGCATAGTTTTATAGCCCTTTGAGCATAATGGAACAGGTATTTTTTTTTCAAGTTTCAATTTATTATTTACTTATTTTGAATATTATTTTTTAATTTGAGTTCCACATTCTTTCCCTCCTTTCCATTCTCCTCCCCCCTACTGAGGAGACAAGCAATATGGCATCAGTTATACACGTGAAATCATGCTCAACATACTTCCATATTAGCCAAATTCTAAAAAAAAAAAATCAAGAAAAATAAAATGAGAAAATTATACTTCAATTTACACTCAGACATTTCTATTGAAGATCAAACAGATGTGAAGACTGGGAACTTTCCCATTGTAACTTTAGGTCAAAATCAACCCCCTTCTCTCTCTCCCAAAACCAGGGATCCTGGGAGCTTGTGATTAGCAAAATAAGATCAAATATGTGTCTGTGACTCTCTAAAGTACTATCATGCTATCAAATTGAATTGACCTAAAGTTAAGGTTGGTGCACTTCATGTAATGATCCTGCATTCTTTAGAACCAGAATCCTAGGCATGTATGAATGAAAGGGAAAAGTAATAGGATAGAGCACATTCTTTATTTTAGGAGCCAAGAAGGAGTGGGAGGGGGAAAAAAAAAAGTTGATTGGTTTTGGCTTGTTTTATGGAGAGGTCCAAAGGAAATCTAGTTGTATCAGAAGTATTGCACATTGGCATACTCAACTATTCCATATCTATTTGGAAAGTTGTCTGAAGTGAACATCTCTAGTTGAATATCCATTAAACTGTACATATCCCAAGAGTGGCATGTTGTCATGAATTGTAAAAATTTCAGGTGCTTCCAAGAAAACACTGAAGGGCTTATGATGAAAAATGCTACTCATCCCCACAGAAAGAAATGATGGTGTCTGGATAGAAATTGAAGGATACTTTTTTTAAACTTTCCTTATTTTTCTTGAGGTTTTTTTTTTTTGTCTATGTTTTCTTTCATAACATGACTAATACAGAAATATTTTGCATGACCACACATGTACAATATACATCAGATTTCTTGCTTTCTCAATGAGGGGGGTGTGAGGAGGGAAAAAGGGAGAGAATTTGGAGCTCAAAGTCTTACAAATGAATGTTAAAATTGTTTTTACATGTGTCTGAGGAAAATAAAATACTAAATAACTTTTTTAAAAAGAGTACATCTCCTACTCTCCCCCCAAAATAAATAAAATTAAGGTACTGGCTCTCCATCTAGGGCTGTTCATGGAACTGGAGATGGGGTAAACAAATTGATCTGTCTGGTGCTGGTATAGACACATATAACAGAATGAGGTGTGGATTAATGTAATTCAAGGTTTGTTGGAGTTTTGTTTTGTTTTGTTTTGTTTTCCAGCAGACGTCTTTTAAAAAATTCTGGATTACACCTGGTTACCTTTTCTGTCCTCCATTCTTCACATATTTGGCTCAGCCAGAAGTCTCCTTAGCAGAATGTCAGAAGAGCTGTGCATTGCAAGTTCAGAAAGAAGACTGGGCAGGTTGTGCTTCTATCACTGAAGAATCAGTGGCATCAGAAGAGGGGAAGGTTGTGTGAGTAACTTCCCAAGGGTTAGCAGCATTACGCAGGATGCACAGACTTCTGGAAGCATTTGGGCAAGGCACCTGTGGAATGTGTTAGATGTTTGGAAATGGAAATTTGGGTTGTTTCCAATTTCCCATGAATTCTGACTGACTGAGGAGTTTGGAGCATTAGCTACGGTTAAGAAGGGACCAACAGGAGGTAGTGTTCATTCTGTTTCTCTCCATTCATAACATTTGGGATGGGATGTCTTGGAATAGAAGTTGCTTTTACTATTGATGTTGCTGTGCAAGTCTAGCAGGCATAACTGATTTCTATTCTCTGCAAAATGTGCTTCTTGTTAGCATTATAGAATCTAGTTTCACTATGAGAGAGCTAGCCTGAATTCAATTTAGTTTCAATGCAATCCAGGCAGATGATCAATTAATTTCATTTTCCACTGACTTTTTTTTTTCCAGGGATAATTTTTTAAGGGAAAAATAAAAGAGTTTGTAGCCCTAAAGTGGACTTTACAAGGAAGAAGATGGAGTTAAGAATTAGTGAGAAAACAGACTTTGAACTTTCAAATTTGGCAAGGGGAAGGACAGTGCAGATTTCTTTCTCTTCTTGATTTCATCTATATTTTCCCCCAAACAAAAAGAAATTGAATAATGTAAGTCCACAATAAGAAACACAAAAACAAAGATAAAGCAAAACTTTTCTAAGTAGCACATTTCTTCTTCTTCTTCAACTGCTACTATTTATTTTTAAGTAGCACATTTCTAATAACCCATTGGAACTTGCCTTTCCCTTACAAACTCTAATTCCATCTTTTTGGAGTATTAGAAAGATTTTGTGGGTCAGGTTCTTTGAAAAGCCCTTTATGCTCATTCAGCCCTCTTTTAAGGTCATGATACAGACAGGGTTTTTAAGAAGGAGGCATCTAAAGCCTTTTCATCTTAAAAATTCTGCATCCCTAAACCCAAACTCAGTGGCAAAATTGTGTTGATGTGAACTGATGCCAGCCTCTTTTCTGATACATTTTAAATATAATTCCATTTCTACTTTTGCTTATTCTTCTTCTAAACCTACAGAACAGCTGGAAGTATATAGCTAGGCCTACTTTCTCAGTACCATGTCTTTAATTTCATTTGAACACAGTTAATCTAATCACTACAAGTATATCTTTTTTTTTTTTTTTTAGCAAATTTGAGAGTAAGTAACTGGTAAATAAGGGGTGATTTTCAGTTTACAAAATAATTCTTCACTTTATAAAAAAAAAGTCACCATGATATTCCTTTTAAATAAAGAACTCATAGTTCAAACGAATATTCATATATTATGAGTTGCTTAAGCAGGAAGCAAAGAGACCAAGCTTTCTACCTATTACTCTCTGGTTGTTTTGTCTTTGTCCTTTGCAATCCATTACAATGGAATTGATTCCCTTATCTCCATTTGTTTATGTCCACACCTTCCTAGACCCTGTCCAGGTGCTTCCTCCTTTGTGTTGCCTTTCCTGGTGTCCTTTTCCATACCATATCGAAATGATGTTTTCCTTTCCAATTATCTATAGTACTTTTCTTAGACCTCTCTTTACATGTAATTTTCTCACTTTTGAACACCTCTAGAAGAGGACCTGCATTTTATTTTTCTCCGTATCTGAAGTGCCTTGGACATAGCAGGTGCTTAATAGATATTTATTGAATTGAATTATCTTAATTTTTTTTTCCCGTGTAGACAGAAAATGCCTAAGTTGGTCCTAATGAGAGAAAAACTGAAGAGTACTGTAGCAACATTAGCCTGATAGTTTCATTGGTTGGTGTACCACATCCTTAATTTCATTTGCTTGAGAAGTTGGTAGAGCTTTTAAAAGGCACATGGACTCCTTGTGATAATAATGACTGTTCAATATGGAGAAGCAGATGTTTGCCTCGGTCCTCATCACCTGTTAGTCTCTGATGTGCACTAGTTATCAGCCTGTTCTATTTTCAGAGCCAGATGTTTTCGATGCTGTTTGTTAGCATTGGTCATTCATAAAATCAGTGGTTTTGGATTTGGTTTGAAATAATTACAAAGGGGGACTGGAAACCTGAGGGGATATGTTTTTAACCATACCCTAAAGAGCCGTGGAGATTATTTGTAATCTGATTCCTAGATATGGTTCTATGATTTACATATATGAGTTTCTGAACGTCTGAGTTGCCCTGACCGAGATGTGAACCAAATTCCTAGTCACTTCACTGGGTCACCCAAATAGTAGTGTTGGATATTCAGAAAAAAAAAATTAATTTTGGAAGGCACATATTTAGATTTGTTCTTAAGTATTTAAAACAGGAAGTAAAGTTTTTGTCTTGATTTGTTTTTAGAGTCTGTATTTTTTTTTATAACTTAGTGAATTATCTTGAAGATAAGACCAATTTTATTATTCCATTCAGTACCTCACTGATTAATTTAATTCAAATAGTGTCAGAGAAGAAATATACACAGTTATTATTTTTGTAACCCAATGTATAACCCTTCTGTCAAAGATATTTTCCCAAGAAAAAGGACAAAGGTACATTTTAGGGCATTTTCTCACTATCTTGACCTATAGACCCCATGTAGCATACCTGAGATAACAGATGACTGGTATTCCTCAATATATTGAGAATGCTTCCAATCTTGTATACTTGCACTTTATAATATTACAAAATATGATATTGGATTTACTTTTAAGGTCTTGTTGATGCCTCTTGTTCGTTGAGCTACAGGCCCTTTCCAAAATACTCTCAGCTCCATAGAGACCTCCGTCATAACAAATTAAAGTAGTTAAACAACATCAAATGACAACAGTAACCCCATCTGACAGCATATGCAACATTCCATGCTCAGAATGCCCTTCCTCTATAACGAGAACAAAGGGGTGTGTTTTATCGTCTGGTCTTTGTAACCAGGATTGGTCATTACATTTAATCCAAGTTCAGATGCCTTTTTGTATTGTTTTCATTCCTGATATATACATGTAATTGTTGTATATGTGTTTTTTATATATATATATATATATATATCACATATATACACACACACATATATAAAATTTATGTGTGTTATATTATTATTATATTATATATTATATATGTTTATATATATATGTGTGTGTGTGTGTATGTTATATATTATTATTTCATTCCTGTATAATGGTGATATACTTCCCTATACTGAAGCTACTTCTTCAACACTGTTTCAAGTTTGTAGGTTTGGTTGATGTTAGGGGGAACTATTACCTCTGTGAGCACTTGTTCAAAGTACTCCATGAATCTGTGCTCATAATACTATACATCATGAGCCTGGGGTAATGAGCTTACCTTTAATTGTCAGCTAGTAGAAATAATGAGCTCAAATTAAAGGCATTTACTGAGATGACCTGGTAACAATATTATCTACAAAACATGCCCCTGTCCCATAAACATTCAATGTATTTTCTCTTAAATACAGAGTCTGTGGGGGAAATGGCCTATTGAAAGT
Organism: Vombatus ursinus; assembly: GCF_900497805.2. Taxonomy (NCBI): domain Eukaryota; kingdom Metazoa; phylum Chordata; class Mammalia; order Diprotodontia; family Vombatidae; genus Vombatus; species Vombatus ursinus. The sequence continues at coordinate 13,387,329 of NW_020948983.1, forward strand.
AGTGCACACATGTATAACACATATGGGGCCAGGGCAAACACGTGCATCTCTCACACTGTGGGAGCCCCAGTGTCCTTTCTCTTCATTTTCTCATACTGCTCTCCCATGAATTTAGCACCACTACTGAGAAAGTCAGTCAGTTGTGCTACTGAGCATGCACCTTTCTATATCTCAACTCTTAACTGATGGGACTCCTGATAGATGGGTTCTCTCTTGGAAGCAAATTTAGCCCATTTGATTTGATTGAAATCTAGTAATTTTAAGAGGCCATGGTAAAGATGAAGTTTGTTCTAGACAATGAGGACAACCTGTGCCAAAGTATAGAGGCTAGATGGAATGACAGGGTGAGGGGCAGCAGAAAGACCACTTTACCTGAAACCTAGAGTATGTGGTAAGAGGTAATACAAATAAAATTTTATTAAAAAGAGAAACAAAATAGACTATTTAACCAACGATAAACCCAAGACTCATATGTAACTTCTTTTAGTCACTTATCTGCCTGGCAGTGAAAACTCCGCTAGCAAAGCCTTTCACTCTCAAGTCCTATATGACCTCTAGACTTTAAGGAAAAGGGTTATGATTCAGACTGTTTCATGTTGCTTTATCTTGCCCTCTCTCTCTAGCTTCCTGCTACTCTTCATGGTTCCCCATCACATAGCTTGACAGTATTCCTAACAAGATTATGTAGTTTTTAGAAAGTAGTTTGACCCCATCTCCTCACTACAAAATCCTCTTCTATCTTTTTTAGTTACTTTTGGTTGCTTCCTATTCTCTTACTTTGGATGCTTTTCATCCACCCCCAACTGGAATTTTCTTGGCAAAGATACTGGGTTGATTTGCCATTTCCTTCTCCAGCTCATTTTACAGATGAGGAAACTGAGGCAGAGTTAGGTGGCTTGGCCAGACTATAAGCTAGCAAGTATCTGTTGCCATATTTCAGCTCGGGAAGATGAGTCTTCCTGACTCCAGGCCCAGCACTCTATCCACCATGCTTACCTAGCTGCCCTATATCTTTGTGGAAGGTGTTAAATCTCTTCAGGCTTTGGACCCCAAACTACATATAGAATAGTGTTCTACATATAGTAAGAAACTGGTAAATAACTTTTAAATTGAATTAGTACAGGGCTGGGGAACGTGTGGCCTTCACAGAGCAAATCCCCTTAATAAAAGGATTTGTTCTGTAAAACTTGGACTCAGTCAAGGACCTTTCAGAAGGCCACATGTGGCCTCAAGGCCAAAGATTCACCACCCCTGAATTAGTCTGTATAAAATCTCCAGGAAACCAAACTCTTAAGAATAATTTTGAAAAAAAAAAACTGGTCTTTTCCTTAATAATGATAATAGCATTTATATGGCATTTAAAGTTTTGCAAAGCATTTTACATGTACTACCTCATTTGATCCTTATAACAACCTTGAGAAATGGGTGCTGTTATTTTTCCCATTTCGCAGGTGAGGAAACTAAGGCTCAGAAATTTAAAATAATTTGCCCAGGGTCACACATAGTAAGTATTTGAGGAAAAATTTTAACTCCAAGTCTAATACATGCCATCTTTTGCCTATTATGACTCTATCTTGATCAACTATCATAGACTTATAGATTTAAAGCAAGAAGAAATCTAAAGGCCATCTAGTCTAATTTCTTTATTTTAAAGATAAAACAACTGAAGCCCTGAGAAGTTAACTAGCATTTCCAAGGCTGCACAATTACTAAGCAGTAGAGCTATTTCCACTTATTCGTCTATTCATCTTTTAGAATGTAAGCTTCTTGAGGGCTGGAACTGTTTTTGATTTTTTTTTTTTTTTGTATCCCCAGATCTTAGGATAGCTTGCATGTCAAAAGTGCTTAATAAATGTTTCTTGATTGATAAATGGATTCTCCAGTTAAGGTGTGGATTCAGATTCCTCTCCCTTTTAGGTCTCATCTCAGACTACTGACCTGTTATTTGCTTCACTAAGTCTTTAATGAATACTGATCTTGAACATTATCCATTAAATAGGATCTTCTGGTTCATGCAGTCCTAGCCATAAAGTTGACTGGGGATGTTTATTTTCTTTTGCTAACCTGTCTTTATTATCACTGCATCTGTGTTGGGTTGTCTTGGAGCCCTATATGGCAGTGCAGAATGTTGAGTCCTATCTCATGTTCACTTAGAAGTTGGATGTATGCCCCAAGCTCCTGCAGACATTGGCACATCTGTGTGATTGCCTGTTGGAATCTCTTAATTAACATTTGTTAATTAAAGTACTTTACAATAGTTAAATATAAGTTGAAAGCACATGCAAAATAGTCCTGAATAATAGCTTAACCAAGCTGAATTTCTCTTGTACAGGAAACTTATTTTTTCTTTACATCTTACAATTTGTAAGATAAATGGTTGGCGGGAAAAGAGACTCCATGAATCGATGAAAGTGAGAAGTGAAGAAGTAATGTCTTTCCTCAGCTCCTAATACCACAGAATACAACTAATTATTAAAATGTGGAATACTTTAGAGTTCCTAATCCCTGAACTGTCTTAATGTATGAATATTGGTCTGAGAGCAGCTTGTGTGTATATAATATGTGCAGGGAAACAAGTTTATTTTATTTTTCAGTGGATTAAGATGCATAGGAAACAATGTTAAAGTACCCATTGTAAAGTGAGCATAAATCAAGCATGTTAATTTATACAGAAACATATACATATACAAAGGGATATGTAGGAATGTAATTTCCTAAGAAATATCCTCAGAAATTAAGTCTAATCAATGATTATTGAGGATAAGCTCTTTGGAGTTTCTCATTGTTTTAGAACCTGTAGGCCCACGATCTGATCATTATTAGATCTGCAGATTCAGAAGTACCATTTTATCATTTCATCCTGGAAAGATCAGGCTCTGGATTTTGGAACAAACTCCCTGGACATAGATTTCTGAACTAGAATGTGATAAATAAACGCAAGAATAAACATTAGTTTATAATAAGAGATATAGCCAGGAAGACAACTAAAACTAGCAATTATAGGTCAAAAGACTTCTTGGTAAGCATAGAATTAAGTAGAGAAAATTGAAGATTATTGAGTACAAATTAAGGATTAGCCACTTGGTGGTACAATGGCTAGAGTATCTGACCTGGAGTCAAGAAGAGAGGGCCTCAGACACTTACTAGCTGTGTGACCCTGGGCAAGTCACTTAGCCCTGTTGGTCTCAGTTTTCTCATCTGTAAAATGAGCTGTAGAAGAAAATGGCAAACCACTCCAACACCTTTGCCAAGAAAACCCCAAATGGAGTCATGAAGAGTCTGATCCGACTGAAATGACTGAACAGCAATAGCAACATCAGCTTCAAATTAAGATGGATTGTTGTACTGTCACCCACATTACAGTGATATCTGTCTAGATAACTGGCACCTGTCATTAGAACTAGAATGCCCCCTTTCTGGGACCATGCAAAACACTCACCAACCAATTCTTTATTATTCAGCCTTTCTCTTTCAGTATTCCTCACAAGTCATCCAAAGATTCTGTCATTACAACATTATCTCAGGGCAGGCAAGTTTCAATTAATTAGATTGCAGCTTATTTTACATTAGTTACATTTTAGATTGGTGTCTTCCTGATGAGATTTTAGGGAGGCACTGTTGCTCTTTGATGAGATTTAGGAGTCTCTCTTGTCTCATCAGCCACATTTACAAATCATCTCTTATTACGGATTACTTCCTTTGCAGTTTTTCTTGAGATAATCTCATCCATTTAAGAATTCTTGCTATGCCAGTCAATGACATTTACTGACCTTGTTCCATAAGTCCTGGGGATGAATCCCATTTGGATCCTGTAGCTCAATGGATAGTTACTATATTATGGGCTTTTATAGTTGAATTCAATTCAACTATTTGTTAAGTGCTACACACTAAGGTACTGTGCTTGAAGCTAAGGAAACAAAGATGAAAACAAAAGAATCCTTTCCCTCAGGGAGTTTGCTTTCTACTGAGAGGGCAGGTAAAATACAACCTATACACAGATAAGCAAATAAATAAAAAGTCTGAACAAACTATCTAGAGAGGGAGAGTTAGCACCTTAATTTATTCACATCCTCATTAAATCTTGTCTAAATCGTTGCAATAACTTCCTAATTGGGTTCCCAGTTGCAATTCTCCCCTCCCTGTTCCATCCTTCATGACAACATGATTTTCCTAAACTCAGGTCTGACCATCTTAATCCCCTGCTCAATAAACTCCATTGCTCCCTCGTACCTCTAGAATAAAATAAAATTTAAAAAAAAAAACCCCTCTGTTTGACTTTTTAATACAACCTGACCCCAAATTACCTTTCCAGAATTATTATTATAATCCAGAAGTATTGTATACTACAGTCCAGCCAAACTGGATTTCTTGCTGTTTTTCACCAATGACATTTCATCCCCCTCTCCCTGCCTTTGTCTGCTGTTTATTCTCTTTGCCTTAAATATACTTTGCCCTCATGTCAGCCTCTTAGAAGCCTTGTTTCCTTCAAAATTTTAGTTTATGTCAGTTTCTATATGAATGCTTTCATGATATTCCCTAACTACTAGTACTGAATTCCCCACAAATTATCTTGTATTAATTTTCTATGTATTTCTGTATAGTTAAATAGGCATGTGATATAAGCTCTGTGAAGGCAGGGGTTGTTTCATTTTTTTTTTCCCCAGCAGGAGTCATGGTGTCTGGCATATAGTCAATGCTCAATAAATGCTTGTTGATTGATTCACTGGTATTGAAAAAAAGTATGACTATGGCTCATGTGTTTCACATTGAGGAAAGGCCATTGGTCCTCACTCAGTAGAACCTATCTCATCTTAATTTAAATACATTCCTGCCAATCTTGGTTATTTGCCTTCCTGATCCACGTTAGAGTAAATGGAGACCATTAGTGGAGAATTCTGAGTAAAGGGCCCAAAGGCTCTAATAAGGACCTGATCCATCTCTGGATTCAGCTGTTTTTCAGAAGTGATCCAAGGGTTGCCCTCTCTTAAAGTTATTTCCCATTCCAAATTCTGATAGTTCTAATATTTGCGAAAAAAAAAAGTTATATCAATTTCAAATATCTTCCCCAGGAATGATATATATACTTTCCCTTTACATTTCCCTATTACTCACTTTCTGATTCCTCACTATTTTATAGCAGTAGAATCCTATGTTCTGGATCTCGAAGCTGTCTCAGAATCTTTCCAATTTAGGGAATTCCCTTTTTTTTCACCAGCCTTGCTTGGTTCCTGCCCCAGGTGATTTTGGAGGGGATAGGACTAGCCTCAGCTGTAGGTCATTCCCCTTTCCTTCAAGTCTTGGTGTAGCTTTGTATTCACTTTTCCTCTGCCTCAAATCCCTCAATTTTTTTAGGTCTCTGACTGATCCTGGCTGATGGGGTATCATTCAGTTTCAGAAGCTGAGACCTTTGCCCCTTTTTGCCAAAAGGAATTTGACTCCCATTTGTTTACAGACCCCAGAAAACTCTTAAACTTTTAGATTCCTTATAGACCCCTTTATTTCTCTTTGAAAGCCTTAGCCTTACCTTTTGATCTTATTCAGATGCACCTTTGCCCCTTGCCCTAAAAAGAATCTGGCTCCTGTTTGTCTACGGTCCCAGAAAACCCTTAAACTTTTAGGTTCCTCATCTATTCTTTTTATCTCCCTTTGAAAGCCCTAACCCCACTTTCTGATCCTTTCAAACTTCCTCCTTTCAGTTCGCTTCATTATCTATAGCAATTGTTTATTCAATCTCTCAGACCTTCTAAGGGAATTCTCACCTAGACCCTTTTCCCAACCACCCCCCTTTCTCCGGCCACCCAAAGTTACTTTAGTGTATATAAGATCCATCCTGGCCCCCATTCAAACCCTGAGACTTTCTCATGCCCAAAAGGCTGAGACTGTCTCATGCCGGGCATGATTAATCTTCAGGTTCCTTAAGAGTCTGACCTATATGTTTTATCTCTAATAAACTTTTTCTCTGGCTGGAAGAATATTTGAGTTGAATTCATTCAGGCAGGGCCCAGTGCCATGATCTAGGGGTTTTCCAGCACCCCAAAACCTCTAGACCTCTTCCCTGGCCACCCCAGACACAGCAAAATCCTTCTCTCCTATTCCTCTCTCTCCTCTCTAAGCAGATGGACAGAGTTGTGTGAGAGGTGATGATCTCTCAGACATGAAGCCTCCTCAAAGGGTTAATAGTTTTTTTGTTACTAGTTCTCACACAGGGCAGCAATTAGGAGATCACTGGTCATTTGGAGAGAGATAAGGTCAGAAGCCAGAGAGTAAGAGGGTGGGAGGAGAGAAATTGGAGGCAACTGTTGTAGATGGCCTTCTAATTGTATTGTTGAAACACTCCTTTCTGACCTTGTCAAAACCCCCTCAGACCCTGTTTTTAAGCATGTAGCAGAAGGAATAGAATAGCCCTACCCCCAACCTAAAACCCTTGTAAGAGTTGCTGGGGAAGATTTCCATGAATAGATTGTGCCCCATGAAACCCAGCCAATGGAAGAAGGGGAAGGGGGTTTGGGAGGGTATAAATAAGGTATATTTATATAAATAAGGGTATAAATAATTAGGGTATAAATAAGCCTTGCATTCTGTAACCAACTTGTACCTGTAAGAGTCCTCCCTGGCCGGGGCCATTAGGGTGCCCAGGGGTGGTACTCTTTCTCGTGAGAAAGCAATAAACTCCTTTCTGTTTTCAAGGTAACTAAGTCTTTGTTTTGAATTTGAATAGTGGTCTCTTGTCCAACACAGTCGTGATCTCCTGTTTGTTGCCAAATAATGGTGGGGTGAGGACAGGGGCAGGGTGGATAGGCAGAGAATGCAGCAGTAGTAAGGGAATTAAGGAGTGGGTCCCACACCATGAGCTAATTGTTCTACTTATGCTCCATGCCAGAATGAGGACACTGGTAGGGAGGGTGGTATTGAGTGAGCATGTTAGGGAGTAGTGTCTTCATTCATAAGACTGTTACCTTGGCAAGCTTCTTGGTGTTGTTGCCCTCTGGAGATAACTGTAATTGCCTCTGGTGAATAATTTGTTTTGGGAAGTTTCTGAGAGTTACTGATAACTGGAAAGAGAGTCTAGTTTTTATCTTATTGGTCACGTGGCCCGTCATTCCTCCTATAATTTCTTTAAGAAAGTAGGAGACTGTAGGAGAGAGCACAAAATGGTTTTAAAAGTTTGCTTTCAAAGTTACTTAGCTCTTCAAAAAAGTTCTGGTGCTTAAACTAAAGTGAGTAAACTTTATCTATAAAATCCATCTATATTGCATGGTACCCGGTGGTGCTGGGTGAGTGTAATATACTTTTTAACACATTCAGAGGGATCCAAAGCTGGGTTAAAGGTCTCATCTGGGCAGAACATTGTCTAAATCAAGATCAGCCAGCTTGTCAACTTTGTAAACAACAATATCTTTGGATGTGCATTCAGCCCACCGTCAACATTAACCATGACAGGGAGGTTTATTTGTGAAGTTCCAAAGGAATAGCTGCCCTGATAATCCTCTTTCACAATGTGAAACCTTGAGAGTTCCCTTGCATGCTGCTATCTTTATTAATAGCAGGACAATATAAATAATATCAACCGAGCAAAATAAAATTCTGCATCCTTTTAGATAAATCTGGGAATGGTCAAAATTGAACTGGTTGCACGTATCAGCAATAAGATATGCAGGCCTCTGGACAGTATACGTAACCTTTCTCTTGGAACTCAAGGCCACCTGGGGATAAAGGAGTTTCTTTTAAGAGCCGCTATCTTGCCTGACTTAACAATATCAGTAGCATCTCCTATTTAAGCATAACTTTAAGATTTACAAAGTACTTTTCTCTGCACAGCTCTGTGGGATAGGGAATACAAATATTGTTATTCACATTTTACAGAGAAAGAAGCTAAGGCTAAGAGATGTAAAGTAACTGACAAGCTCATATAACATCCAATTGAATTTGACAGGCATTGATATTTAAGCACTTACTAGGTGGAACAAGTAAGATGCAGCAGAGAACTGAGTCTGGAGATAGAAGACTTGGGTTCAGATCCTACTCATTTAATTACTTGGGTGAGTCACTTAACCTTGATAGGCCTCAGTTCTTTATTTTGTAAAATAAGAGGGTTGGACTAGATGGCTTCTGAGGTCTATTCTATCTCTAGGTGTGTAATCCTATATATAAGGCAATGTATCAATACCACCATTTCTGGATAATTTCTAGCACTATACTAGGTGCTGTGTTGTGAGCACAGAGGCTTCTGCATTATTTGCTCTTGAGGAAAAAACTAAAACAACGTAAAAATGAATAGGGATGGTGAGAAGTTATGTTGTGATTCCTATGACAGAGTTATGAGAGTTCTATCTTCTGGGTTTCTTGCCTGACATTCACCTGTGCATACCTTCAACATCTAACATATCTGTTGTTCTACAATTTAAACTGTGATTTGCATATAATGTATATGTATGTACATTTATAGATACATATCTATAAATATACATACATATTTTATAGAGTTTTGCTCTAATACTCTTTTTGGGTCACACAATCTTATAACTTTTTTAAACATTTTTATTTAAAATTTAGAGTTCCAAATTCTATCTTTCCCTCTCTCCCTCCCTCTCTCCCTGCCCTCACTGCTCCCTGAGACAGTAAGCAATCAGATATAGGTTATACATGTGCAATTATGTAAAACATTTCCATATTAGTCATTTTGTACAAGAAGACTCAAATAAAAGAAAAAAAGTGAAAAATAGCATGCTTAAGTCTATATTCAATCAATCTCAGTTCTTTCTTTGGAGGTGGATAGTATGCTTCATCATTAGTCCTTTGGGATTGTCTTAGATCACTGTATTGCTGTGAATAGCTAAGTCATTCACTGATCTTCATCGAAAAATATTGCTGTTACTGTGTACAACATTCTCCTGGTTCTGCTCACTTCACTATGCGTCAGTTCATGTAAATTTTTCCGGGTTTTTCTGGAATCATCCTGCTTGTCATTTCTTATAGCACAATAATATTCCGTCACAATCATATACCACAGCTTGTTTAGCCATTCCTCAATTGATGGGCATCCCTCAATTTCTAATTCTTAGCTACCACAAAAAGAGGTGCTATAAATATTTTTGTTCAAATAGGCCCTTTTTGCCTTTTTTTTTTTTTTGGATATCTTTGGGATATAGACCTAGAAGTGGTAGTGCTGGATCAAAGGGTATGCACAGCTTTATAGCCCTTTAGGCATAGTTACAAATTACTATCCAGAATGGTCAGATCAGTTCATAACTCCATCAATAGGCTCACACACTCTTGGGTGGTTTTAGTATAAGTTTTTATTTTTATTTTTTTCAGTATTCAATCACATAACTTCATTTGTTTACTAACCCAAAACTTACTAATCAATAGAACCATAGTGTTTGAATTAGGAAGGATAATCTAGTGATGCATCCTATCATTTGATAAGCAAGAAAGCTTCCCACCTCTAGAGAGAGATGATGAACTAATATGCATAATGAGAAACATAATTTTGGACATGACCAATGTGAGGAATTTATTTTGCTTGGCTACCCTTATATGATACATATATTGGAATAGGGAGTTGACCTATGATTTTACTGAAAAAGGAAACTCTCCTTTGATAAAGCTGTCTGTATCAGTATATGCTAATATATTTTAGGCAACTTAGTCTTAGAGAGATGCATAGACCACTGATAGGTTAAGTAACTTGCCCAGTTTTGTGCCACTAGTATGTATCAGAGACAGGAAATTGAATATAGGTTTTCCAGGCTTTGTAATAGGTTTGCCTGAAGATCTGTTATCTTCAGGTGCTTAAACCAAAGTGAGTAAACTTTATTTATCTATAAAATCCATCTATATTGCATGGTACCTAGTGGTGCTGGATGACTATAATACACTTTTTAACAAATTCAGAGGGATCCAAACCTGGGTTAAAGAAAGGTCTCATCTGGGCAGAACATTTCTAAATCAAGATCAGCTAACTTGTCAGCTTTGTAAATAACAATATCTTTGGATAAGCTTTCCTATTAAGTTCCTTTTCAAATTGAGCAATTTAGCAATAAAAGGGACAAAAATAGTACTTTTGTATAAAGGAATGATTTATATTTATTATCAAAGGACATAAGTTGTTACTGTTAAAGATGGATACTTTGAAACTTAACGAGAATGGGAAAATAAATTTGTTTTAATAAAAATTGCTAATATGCATATGGAAAAACTCAATGTAAAATGAGATTTTAGCAGTTTTGGACATAAAAACTGTGGTATAAATATAAATATTCAAATCCTCTTGTATTTAATGTAGAAAGAGACTTACTTGTGTGGAAATGACTTGATGTTCTAAAGGAATAGAAAAAATAGATTTTGTTTATTTAAAACTGGAGAAATAGTATTAAAAAAATCAATACCTGATCTTTAGAGATAAAAGGATTATGGCATCCTAACCATTTGCATATGCATGCCTTATGACTAAACATGAAAAACAAAAAGAAATGAGATAATAAAAATCTTTGGTTACTAAGATATGATAAAAAAATGATGTATCTCGTGGGACAAACTTGGGGAGTTGTGACTTTTAAGTTATAAATGAATCATGAGTCAGAAAGCTCTTTACTCTAGGTATTGAGTACATGGATGCAAGAGTGTAATTCAATTTTTTATTTACATTGTGGTACATCTTAGTATTTGTACATTGACTGACATATCAGTATATGGCAAATAAAATATGATTTGACATATATGATTTCTTTTGTTTTTAAAAAATAAATATTTGTATTTAAAATCTTAAAACATCTGGATACTATTATGAGTAACCAGTTTTATAACAGCACTGAGTAGGTATGTTAATTTATAAATGGTTGTATAGCTAGAAAATGCTTTGGATAGAGGCTCAAGATCTACAGTGGTGAGTGGAGAAGAGCATTTCACTTCAACAGGGATACCCCAAGCACCTTGAGAGAGTAGGAGTGTAATCATGTACTGATGGTTCATTTCTCATGTCTTAGATCTGCCAGGATTAGAGTAGTTTGGAATAATTCAGCCATTTCAGAGAGTAGTAGGTGCCACCATGCCCCATTTGAGGGGTGATAAATATATTGTGACATGGTGTGTGGCAATTCACTTATCACCACTCACATCAAATCATAATACCCACTGCAATGATACTATACACATTGTCATTACAGAGGCTGTAAGTCTATCCACTGTGCCATACTGCCTCTTGATACATACATATATGTTGCTCTCTCTTTCTGTCTCTGTCTTTCTGTCTCTCCACACACAGATGCATACACACAGAGATTCATACATATGTGTGTATACATATATACACCTACATACATATGTATGTATATGTATGTAGATATAATATATAAATAAATACAACATAACTTTTTGAAAGGAAACATTACTATCTGGGAGAAAGTGAAGACTTGGTAGGTATACAGAATGACTGTCTTCAAATATGTGAAGGGCTGTCATGTGGAATAGAGATGAACTCCATGGCAGAACTTACACAAATCGATAGAAGTTGCAAAGGGTCAAATTTAGGGTTGATATAAAGAACACTTCCTAACCGTTGTTCAAAAGTAGAATGATCTTTTTTGGGAGTCAGTTAGTTTCCTCTTACGGCAGGTCTTCAGGCAAAAGTTAAATGACCACTAGTTGGGGTTTTGAGGAGATTCTTATATACCCTTGGAACTATCCTTCCCTTAATTTGAGTTAGATTGTACTGATTGCATAAAACATGTTTTTTGCTTTGAACTTACAGTCATCCTCCTGGATTTTTGTTAACAGGATATATAGTTACTAAAATCAAGTCTGAGGACAGTGTAGAATCTTCTTTAATTAAAGCAGTAGCATCCTGAAGCAAATATTATGAACCAAAGATGGCTACTTTCTTGAATAGACTGTACCTGATGGGGAAAAAAGAAGTCTAAAAGAGAACCAGCAATCTCGTTGGGAGACAACTAAATTAAACTTGTTCACCATTTTCTGTCTTTAAAAAACCACTTGATCATTGTCTATCATTAAATAATTGAGGGGAATGAGAAGGAATGTACTATGAAAATTATTTTCTTCTAAGAGGAGGGAAATTTTTCCTAGATTTGCCTCCCTTCTCCCCACCTTCTGTCTGAAAGCTTTGCAGTGGAGCTGAGGTAATTCAGTGATTCACACTCCACTAATCTGCAAATCCTGTTTCTGGTGAAACCCCGAGTGGTCTCCACATACTTCTCAGGAAAGCTTTAATAGCCAAATACATTAGTGAGGTCTTGTGTTGCTGAGGCTTCATTAATCTTCCCTGATACTCTTTGGTGTATTTGCCAGTTTACCACAAAGTATTAGCATAAGTAAAACTAAAAAACGTTTGTCAAGATGATGAAGAAAGTTGAGTCTCAGATACTGTATATGGACATATTCTGTTAACTAATTTTCCAAATGGATTTGTTGCCACTGGTTCTCCTTCTCATTAGTGCAAATTACTGACTTTCTGCTCTCTTTCAAGTTGATATTTTTCCAAACCCCTGAAACCAACTTTCCAACTTTTATTCTTTGCCAAAAGAATTTTTTCCCCATTTCCAAATCACAATATTCAAAATTAATGGTAGGTAAGTATCTTTCTCTCTCTCTCCCCCTCTTCCCCCATTTCCCCTCTTCTCCTGTATCTTTCCCTCTCTAAAGCATGTCACTTTATCATTGCCATTGTGCTAAAAAGATGTCCTATTAAATGAGCATCATTTTCTGTAAACTTTTCCATGAACAGAGAAGATGGATATCAGTTTCTTCCAGCATCATGGCTTCTTCCTGATAATAGCTAAGATTTTAAGACAATAATAACCTCTTGGCATTTAGAGATCTTTGAGGAGTTGTGTGATCAAGAGAGCTATGATGCTAGGGTTTGTGATAACCAAAATGGTGTGTTCTAATTAAAGCTGAAGTGAGAACATACAGCAACTCTGGGATTTTAAAGATGCTTGAATATCCTTGAAGTAAGCAACTGGTTCCTATGTTGGCTGCAGCTATAGACATTTTCTGTACATATGGAAATTGTTTTGTATTTTGTTTTTATTTTAGCAGTTTAATTACAATTGTACATTGGGTAATTTTTTTCTCACATCTTCAGATTTCATCTTTGAATAGTTTCATCTTTATATTTGCTTTTCTCCTTTTTCACTGTCAAGATATGACATTGTACTGAAGAATCTTTTTTTGTGATCTTTGCCCATTTTTAGTCTGGCAATAGCCATTATGCAAGGGTGAATGTCCACTTGGACAGCTGGTCTATTAACTTTGTCATACTGGTCATACTCAGTGTAGATGACATTTTTTTCTGTTAACTTGAATAACTTTATTCATTTTCTTAGTGGTGCCCCCAAACCCCCTGAACCTCATTGTCTTTCTGGCTGGACATGGAACAGACATTGTATTTCCTTCTTAGCTCTTTGAAGAACAGGTGAAGAATGGGATCTTTTGAAGAATGTGGGAAGATTCTTCAAAATATCTCGTTGATTTTTTAGAACACAAAAAGTTGAACCAATGAGGCCCTTCTCCTCATCTTTGGTTATTCAAAAATATGTTTAAGACCGTTTCAGACCGAATAGGTTAATGTTAAACAACAACCAATAGTCACTGCCTCACTATACTTTGTATAGTCTTGTCATAAGGCAAATAATATTATATCCCTGACCCACCATTCCCCAAGGCTTAGAAGTGATAAACTGGAAGAAAGAACTGGTAGAGCATTAAACATCATGACCATATTTTCTGAATAGTGAATAGGAATACTTGTTCTCTTTTAAAGAAAAATTGTTTGTGCAAAGCCCAATTAAAATAGTATCTCTCCCTCTCTCCCTCTTTCCCTCTCTCCCTCTCTCCCTCTCTCCCTCTCTGCCTCTCTCCCTCCTTCTTCTCCTTTTCATCATTGAACATTTAGAACATAAAGGGCATCTTTGTGACATGGAATGTGGAAAAATAAAGGCATGCCAGAAAATACACTCCCCCATTCTCCTTCAAATACCCAATCTTTGCCATCAGTCATCAGGACATCTATTCTGAACTCTTTCTGAATTGGGATGGACTGCACTGAATGTACACTTATCCAGTTGCAACTTGTGACAAATTGAAAAGACAGATAGTAGGAGTTGCAGTAAAATATGTGGTCAGGGGAGTAAGCAGTTCCAAGGCTTCAGCAGTTACCATGCTTTAGCCAATATGTCAATGTATACAGTCAAAAAGTTTCAGGGCTCATGAAATATAGTGATTTCAGGGACTAGGAATCATCAACTAATTCTTCAAGTGGGGCTGAGCCTCCAGTGCCTATCTGGGTATATCTGGGTACTCTTCAACATTCTTTTCTTAAATTCACACTCAGTGGATGGTTCAACTTGATAACGCTGGACAGGAGGATTTTTGGTTAATCTGTTTTTTGATAATAGTTTCAGGGGTGGAGCCAAGATGTCAGAGTAAAAGCAGTGAATTGCTTGAGCTCTCCCCCAAACCCCTCCAAATACCTGTAAAAATGGCTCTAAACAAATTCTAGAGCAGCAGAACCCACAAAAAGATAGAGTGAAACAAATTTCCAGCCCAAGACAACCTGGATGGTCAACAGGAAAGGTCTCTTGCTCCAGTCTGGGACAGGAGTGCACTTCAGCATGGGTCACACAAGCAAAGACCTGGCCTCAATGATCTTGGAGCAGGCCTCAGGAGACTGAATCATGAGAAGCTGTGGTGGTTTCCAGACTTCTCAACCCACAAATGCCAAAGACAACTTAGAAGATCAGTAAGAAAAGTCTATCGACTGTGGTGAGAGAGGAGTTTGGTCCAACCCCAGTCCCTGCGCAGCCCCAGGGTGACAGCTGCTTCTGGAGCTCTCAGCCCACAGATAGAGTGGGGATCAAGCAACTGATCAGAGGGGAATTGCAGGGATCTCTTTGCTGGTGCTGAGGCAGGATTCTCTTGCTTTGCCCATGCTTGAATCTTGGTTGCAGTTCTAGGTGATGGTCCTTGGGCAAGGAGGAATGCTGTCATGGTGGAGCTTGTAGTGGCAGTGGAGAGGGATTCCTTCTCACAGTTCCAAGTCAGAGAAGAGTGCTTGTAGTCAATCACAGACCAGAGCCCAGGCCAGGAAAGGAGTAAACACCTCACCCTTGATCATATCATCTTGGAAGAACTGAAAATTTACAGGTCACTAGAAGTATCTCTGAAAACAGCTGCACAAAACCCCTGAAGCTTGGGACAGTACATTCTCCACACTGGAAGCAGACCCCTATGTTAACAAAGAGTTTAAAAGTCAAATAATTGGCTGTAATCATGAGCAAACATCACAAAAAAGTCAGACTATAGAATCTTACTTTGGTGACAAGATCAAAACATACAAGCAGAAGAAGACAGCAAAGTCAAAACTCCTATATCCGAAGCCTCCAAGAAAAATGTGAATCAGTCCCAGGCCATGGAAGAGCTCAAAAAGGATTTTGAGAAGCAAGTAAGAAAAGTAGAGGAAAACTGGGAAGAGAAATGGGAGTGATGCAAGAAAATAATGAAAAACAAGTCAACAAATGTTGACTCCATCAAGTTTAACAAATGTTAAAAAATTGTTTTTACATGCAACTGGGAAATAAGATATACAAGCAATGAGATGTAGAAATCTATCCTGCCCTATAGGAAAATAAAAGAAGAAGGGGATAAGAGAAGGGGGAGGGGTGAAAGAAGGGAAGGCAGATTGGGGGAAGGGGTATTCAGAATGCATGCCATCTTAGAGTAGGGGGAGGGGCAAGATAGAGAGAAAATTTGGAACTCAAAATCTTGTGGAAGTGAATAAATATTTAAATAAATAAAGTTTCAAGGAATTCTTGCATCAAAGGGTATGTAATTTTTAGAAACTTTTACTATAAAGAAACAGTTTGTTCTAGCTCTCCTGATTTTTGAGTTCTGAGTGATCATCTTTAGTATTGAACAATATGGTCTATATAAAATGTTTGGTTTCATGGTTTTTTTGCATAGGTGACTTGCCCAACGTAACTTGTGTCAGTAGAGGTATTTAAAACTAAGTCTTCTGATTACATAGGCTATATTCTTTTCACTGTACCACATTGTAGCCCTGAGTTCCCTCTTCTCCAGGATTGGACCACCCTAATACATTACCACTCTAATACATTATATGGGCCAGGTGGATGGCACACAATGATTCATCAGGTTAAGGTGCTGGGCCTGGAGTAAAAATGTTCCTTTTCCTGAGTTCAAATCCAGCCTTAGACACTTACAGGTTGTGTGACTCTGGGCAAGTCACCTAACCCCATTTACTTCATTTCCTCATCTGTAAAATGAGTAGAGAAGGAAATGGTATATCTTTGCCAAAACAAAAAACAACAGCAACAAAAAAGAAACAAACAGACCAAAAAAAAATCTGGTCATAAAAAGTTGGATGCTACTGAAATGATTGAACAACAATATGCTATATCTCTCCAGTTATCTGTATTTTCTGATTTCCTTTTCAAGGATCATTGTGGGGTAGTATCTAACTTTCTGTACCGCTCTCCTAGAAAAAGCTGCCAATTGACAGGCTTTTAGAGTGCTCCTCCACCTCCTTGCCTGGGATAGAAAACATTAATGCTCAACACATATCAGTATTAGTCAACTTCCTGCCCACTTTGGTC
Source organism: Vombatus ursinus (assembly GCF_900497805.2). Taxonomy (NCBI): domain Eukaryota; kingdom Metazoa; phylum Chordata; class Mammalia; order Diprotodontia; family Vombatidae; genus Vombatus; species Vombatus ursinus. Next base: position 13,403,960 of record NW_020948983.1, read on the forward strand.
AGAAAATTACTCACTCTGCTTATGTTTTGTTTAATTTATTTTTTTTTTTAATTTTGAGGCCAAAGGTTTGCAAATAGCCACTTAGGCTGTTTATAAATGGAAAATGTTTTCTGTGTTGTTTAAATGAAGTGATAGATCAAGACCCAGACTTCTATTATTGCTGTTTTGTTTTGTTTTGTTTCCCCCCCCCCCCATTGCACTCTCATCATCATCCAAAATCCTTATTATGTGCCTGTCTGAACCTGGAATGGGGTTAAGATTACACAGAACAAATCAGACAGCTATAGTCTAGTCTGCCTGTTGATTAACACTCAGATGACAGTTTTAACCTAGACATAGACAGAAAGGCCACACAGCTGCATGCACGAGGGCTGAGATGATTCATCAGGTCAAAGAGAACCTTTGTGTAGGAAGGAAGGAAGGTGGAACTTTCTGAGCTGTAATACATGTAGGGGTAAATGCTGAGAGCTAAAATCTTAGGCAGAGTGGGATTAATCAGGGAAGGGAGACTTCTCAGAGAGATGGCATTCCAGGACCCTGAAACAGGGTAAAGACAGACCCAGAAGAGTTGGAAGTGATCTTTCAGGATGGATGCCCAAAGCAGAGTCCCTGTTTGGCCTTGAAGTCTTTAGAATAGCATCCCTCACCATTCATAGACTCAGATGCTTTAGCCCCATGCTGTTATGTTTGGAACAAGTCAGACAAAGGCAAGTCGTGTTTGATTTTGAAAGACATCCTGCTGTTAATTGAGCTGAAAGAACAATACATAAAAAAAATGAAAAGAAAGTAAGTAGAAAAAGAAAAGGCAATGTATTTGAGATCTATAAATTGTATTTCATATTCATTTATCACTTTCTTGAAAAGCAAACAAAGTTTCTTCTTTTTCCCACAGCCAGTGCTGAATGAATGCTTGGAGTTTGGGTGTGGAGCCTCTGTTGCCATTATTGACTTTCCGTGAAAAACAATTCATCTAAAACTTCACTGAGGGCAGCATTGGCACACTGTGCAAGGCATAAGTAAACTGGTTCTAATGACTTGTGGACTGATCCAAGCAAAGAATAATGACCTTCCTTGCCTGATGCTGCATCTTCCCCTTGTCTACACCCTCCCTATCTCAGAGAAAAACTTCATTCATGTTGGGGCTTGAGAAAAAGTGAAAGAAAAAAAAAAGTTTATGTTGACATAGCACTTTATAGTTTACAAAACCTTCTCCGTTCATTGTTTCCTTTGATCCCTACAATGGTCTGATAAAAATACAAGTTAGCCATTATTATTCCCATTTTACAGATAAAGAAATAGAGAGACAAAGAAAGTGGAATCTCTAAAGAGTGGCAGATCTGAAACAGATTTGAAAGAGTCCAGATCCTTCATCAAGTTAGCACCCCTTTCCTTGTGTGCCATTTAAAAGGTGAAACAGCGCTATAAGGAAAGGAGGTTCTGAATTCTGAAAAAAAGTCAGGAATAGTATCTCAGAGATTTTGTTAACCCTTTAATCAAATCCTCTTGGCTAGGTACCTGGATTTGTGGTAGTTAGTAAAATAATATTCAAGAATTGAAAAGCTCCAAATGTAATAATAAGAATTATTATTATAGATGGTTATGGGAACTAAATCATGCTGGAAGAGAACTAGTTTGTTTGAATGGTTGGAAAGTATGAATTGTAAAATACTTATAACTTTTTACAAGTTTTTGAAAAAGGGACAAAACCTCAAATAATTACTTCTAAAGTTTTTACCAGTAGAGGTCCTGCCAGGCCTGTTTGGAGAAGGCTAATTGGCAATTAATTTTTGTATACAGGCATTAACTAATAAAGTCTTAATAAAGGTTTGTTTTTGAAGAAGAACAAATAGGGCACTAGACCTGTGCTTAATTTTCTCAGCAGGTTCTTTCTTCATGGAGAATAAGAAGGTTATCTTCCACTCAGCCCAGATCAAATTGCCAAAGATTGTGAATTTGTGGGGTGTTGCTCTAAGCTGTCTGAAGAGTGGCTGTGTTTACTCTAGAGAATGAAGGACTCAGAATGCTTTGTTTAGGTCCTTCCTCTTGGAATATGGCCTATTCAGTGTTACTGAACACAAGTCGTCTGATTGGGGGTGGCTTTAAAAATGAACCACTGAATGACTCAGATTTGCTCAGTACAGATTCTCCATATCCCCACCCACCTAGGCAGTCATAATAGGTAGACGGAAGGGAAGGGGAGAGGGAAGATTTGACTGACTTGTCAAGGATGTCAGACTCCCATCGATATTTGAGGCTGCTGTGAGGACTTTATGGAACTTTTTGTACCTATACAGACATCATCCAGACAAAGCCAAAAACTAACCCGAATTGAATGATCTAAGACATTTTATCTGTGAAGTGTCAAATAACTCAACATTTAGAAAAATTTAGTCAACGAGCCTATTCTTTTCCAATTTTACCTGGATGTATGACATCATATAGACACAACTGCATTTATCAGGACATTAATAGCATCAGCTTCCCGGGATAGAAACCAGTATAATTTGGGAGATATTCTATAGGCCCCAGGGTTTTGATTTGCGTGGACTGGTTGGCCAGGAGTGGCATGATTAATATTTTACTATGAGATTTGTAGACACTAGAAGAGATAGGAACAGGGCATGCTTAAGGAGAAATACAGAAACAGAGAGAATAAAAATTTACCTCATCTCAGTCAATAGGTGCTCTATAAAATTGAGCCTTTCCATATTACCATGGAAATTACTTTTTGGCGGTAGTGGGGGAAGGTTGTTATACATTATTGTTAATTGTGGTTTGAGAAACAAAACAATATGATCATTTGATGGCATATTCGTTATTCAAAATATGACAGCTTTTATATCCTGGCAAATATGAAATCTCCTGGATGTATGCCTGCTAGTTTAGGAGACATCTAAATGGCCTTGCTTAATGTGTGCGATAGATTTTAATGAAGCCATGTGAGTTTATACTTAGCAGATCACCTGATGTCTGTCTTTGTGACAGTCAGCCAGTGAGGGGACAATGGTTGCCTAGTGAATACAAGAGAGAGGCATGTAACTTGGTGAGAATTTATCATTGGAGAGCAATATTGTCATTGGACTATGGAATGAAAGGTAATTAAAGTCCCCAGTTCCTTGGTGTGTTTTCCATCCTGCCTTCCATGGAGTTGACACCTACACTACTCTTCTGCTATCCTGCTGCTGGGGAAGGAGGGGGTGGGAAGACTTGAACAATGCTTTAAATTCATCCTGGAAAACATAAACACGGCTCCGGCTGAGCTTGTCTTATATACGAGCCTCATGTGCCATTTGCGATGACAGCATAACATTTTACACTGTGACACTAACTATCCTGAGTTTTTAATACGATTGCCTCCAAATGCTTTTGAAAGCTCTGTGTGTGCCTGGTGTGATGCTCTTTTTATGACATTGCTTCACTTCCCCCACCTTTTTCTTCTTCCTCTTCCTGGAAAAGTCTGTGTCCTTGGCTGGTAGTCTTTAACCCTGTGACTGCAATGATTTCTCTTCATATAGCCACACATTAGGCACATTGCTCATCCTTCTCTGAAAAAACACACTGCATGCCAATTCATAAGTGGATGGGGTAGAAGTCATGAGTACCAAAATAGGCCATACATCTAGAGACTTCGTTGAGGGTTACATTTCCATTAGGGAAAAGTGGACTCATGGAGACTTGATGATGCAGCAATACTGTATCAAAAATTTCTAGAGGCATAAAATTGGAAGAAAAAAAGATTTACTGGTAGCACCCATCCCCTTCTCCCCAATACCTTCCATGTTGTAAAACTAGCAACATGGTCTGCATGGCCTATGGAGAGACTGACCTAACCCAATATGAAATATCATGATGCAGGAAACATTTAGCATTTTTCCGGTGTCTAATGGATCAGGAACAAGTTTAGGGTTTTAATTATGGGTTCTTGGGAAAATGTTTGTGCCATTTACATAAATGGGGCTTTTGGGAAAGGCAGGGGACATATTGGAAGGAAGGTAATGAATTTCACTTAGTTCACCTTGAGTTTGCGGTAATAGCAAATTTCTTAGTGGATGTTAACCTTGCTGACACTTCTTTCTTCATCTTTAAAATAAGAAAGTTTCTTCCAAAATGGTTGCAAGGACTCTCCCAACCCAAATGGTCTATGATTCTGTGTTCTTTAGGCAGTCAGGCAGGTCTGGCTTTCCTGAATTCTGCTAAGCATGCCTTCCAATCAATCAATCATCTGCTTTATCACATCTGACTGTTCCCACTCCACATCTAGATTTTTATCATTCAAATGTACACAAGTGGTTGCACTTTTTGGTTATTATTTTAATGAGTGTGTTAAACACAGTCCACTGAGCCCAGAGCCTTTAACAGCGCTCTTAAGCCAACAGGCTGAAACAGATTCACCGTGACAGACAGACTCTATGCAGAATAAACAGGCCAAGAAGAAATGCCATGAAACAGCCCCTTGGAGAATTGGGGTTAGCCATTAGGAGGCAGCGCTTAATCCAAAGGCAACTGAGATGCTGAAACTAGCGACTGAGTTTACTGGTGGAATGCTCTCCCTTGGGACACAATTGGTCTGTATTCACATTGTCAAACAGTTAATAACCTTTGTGCCCAGGCACGACCAATCTTAGGAAAAATTAGGAATTATCCAAAGCTTGCCATTAGCCTGCTTGTTAAGTATCACCTCCCTATAGCCCCTGCCTCACGATATTGGCTGGTTCCAGGGAGCAGCTGGAGCCAGTTAAGGCGCTGCAGTGAATAGAGTGCTAAAGCTGAAGTCAAGAAACCCTGAGTTCAAATGTAGCCTCAGATACTTCTCATTTAACTCTGGAAAAGTCATTTAACCTCTGCCTCAGTTTCCTCAACTGTAAAGAAAATGATATTAATAGCACCTACTTTCCAGGGTTGTTGTAAGGATCAAATGAGATATTTTTGAAGTGTTTAGAACAGAATCTGGCACATAGTAGACGCTTAATAAATGCTAGTTCCCTTTTCTTCTTTCCCCTACCCTCCATAGGGGAGGAGTTCAACTCATTTGCATTAAGGCAAAAATGGTTGATGACTACTTCCTGCTTACAAGGGGGAATGAATTCTCAATCAAAGGAATATATATTGAATCTGGAATTTTAGGCATTATGTGGAGATGGGAGTAGAAATTAGGACCTTCTTGGGACCCCCACCAAAATTACACCACAAAAACAATTATTTTTTCAGTGCATAAGGATGTCGACTGCCCAGCACTATGAAAGGTGCAGTGGGAGATATTAAACAAGTAGAATAAATGTATTTTGCTCCTGAGAAATTGACAATTTAGTTGTACAGACAAGACTGAAGAACTAGCAGAATCAAGTAGTATATAATACAAGACAACAAGCAATGCCCTACTAAATTTTGGTGCATTGATGATCACAATTCAGGAAAAGCGTTGTCTGAGGCCTAGGTAGTTCACTTATTTACACACCTGGACACAGGTAAGGGCAAAACCAACAAAATACAGTATCTAAGAGGTAGATCAGACTTCAGAGTCGTCTAGTTCAGTCCCTATAACTGTTGCTAAGTAGTCTTAAGCATCTACTTGAAGACTTCCAGTGATGGGGAACCTACTCCTTCCTTGGCAGCCCACTTCACTCTGGAATGACTTGAATTCTTAGTAAATAGTTTTTGTCTTTAACATGGATCAGTTTCTCTGTAGCTTTCCCTCTTGCTACTAGATCTGCCCTCTGATACCAAGCAAAACAAATTCATTTTCTTTTCAACCTGACAGCTTTTCACATATTTTTTAAGACAGCTATCATATCTTTAAGAGGGAACTGGATGGCCACTTGATGTGTATATTATAGTGGGATAGATTCAGAGGTGTGCTATTAAATGTTTAATAGCTGGCTTTCCTAGCAGGTGGGAAGGGGTATGCATTTTTTAAGTTTACTGAGTCACTAACATTTTCTCCCTCACATCTTCTTAAGCCTAAATAATCAACAAAACAATAATTAAGCTCTGATTTATAGCATTTGCCAATTTCTGAAGTGTAAATGCTCACACTGAGAATTGAATTGGCTCTCGGGAGCTGGTCTGAGCTGGCTCCAACATAATCCTGGCTTGATCTTATGATGCTTCTTTTGGGCTATGGGTTAGACTATTTGGCCCCTGAGGGCCTTTCTAACTCTGAAACTTTTTGATTTTATTTTCTTCTAATTCTTCTGTTCTTTAGGTTAAGCATGCCCTGTTGTCAAATGATCTTCATGAGGCTTGTTCTTGTATCTCTTTACCATCCTGGTCGCTCTCATTTGGGCATGCTTCTCAGTATGTCAGTCACTTTCTTAAACTGCTACAACCCAAACTGAACATCATCATTGATTTTTTTTTTTCTTGACCAGACCCAAGTACAATGTGCCTAGGACTTCCCTCATTCAGGACACTATTCTTTTATTAATCCAGTCTAAGATAACTGTCTTTCTACTACAAATACAACATGAAGAACAATTTCCACAATGATGTTGAATAAGACAGTGTATCACCACCTCTGCAAGTTTAGGACTGCTCCCAGAATGGAGACTATGATACACTTACTCTGTATTATAGTTAGCTATGCATTTTATTTATTGTCATTTTAGACTGTAAGCTCCATGAGAGCAGGAACCAAAATTTATTTAAATTTTGTATTTCTCCTAGGGTTGATGTATGTTCTATATATAATGGATGGCTTGGTAAATTGTTGATGAGTTTTGAATTTGAATAGGGCTTGAAATAGTCCTTTCCTACCCCTCCCCCAGCCCCTCTATCATGCACATCATATAACCTACTGCAGCAAATATTCTTATTATATGAAGAAGAAGAAAAATATTAAATTATATGGGAAGAAAAAGAGGTGCAAAGGCCTTATTTGGTAAAGCAAAGTGATCTCATTGTGGAAAAAAACACTGAAAAGAAATGTGATGTAATGATGAGAATACTGAGAGAGGAGATTTGTGGTTTAGTCTCGACTCTGCCAGTAACTTGACCTTTGACTTAGCTTAATTGCTTTCTCTCTGTGGGCCTCAATTTCCTGATCTGTAAAATGAAGTACTAGGAGTTGATGATCTCCAAGACCTTTCGGTTCTGATTTTCTCTAAGTACTCCAAAGAAGGATGGAACTGCCCTTCTAATTCTCTTCCCCTGCTTTTAGCCTAAATATCCTGGTTGCTAGTTGTGCCTGAAAGGAGGCTGGAACAGAACGGGTCTTGAGTTTACTTTAGGTCAAGGACATTTAGTCTTTCTCCTTTCTCTTCAAAGTTTATTTGACTCAAACTTTTTCCTTTTCCTAAGGTAGGTTTGATATTCTGGTTTTTGTTTTTTTCCCTACAGATCATGCTACTCACAGACCCGGAGATTGAGAGCAGTTTATTGATCAGTTCTGATGAAGGGGCAACCTATCAAAAGTATCGGCTGAACTTTTACATCCAAAGCCTACTTTTCCATCCCAAGCAAGAGGACTGGATCCTGGCATATAGTCAAGACCAAAAGGTGAGTGCGTTGTTTTGAGACAGCTTGGCAGAGCTCTGGAGTAAAAGACCAATATTTAATTTTCCCCAGATTCCTGTCTAATGATTTCTTTTGTTCTTTAAAGAGGCTTGAATTTTGTGCCAAGTGCCCTGGCAGGGAAAGATGGGGAGCTGAGGAAAGGTTTTTGTTGATAGGGTTTAGCTTCTTTGAGAGATTCAGTTAAATGACCCTTTGATAGACTCTAGAATTAATTTATTTCAATAGATTGTTGAGAAGCAATATGACACGGTAGATAGAGAGTTGGCCCTAGAGCCAGGAAGCCCTGGGTTCAAGCACCATTTCTGATGCATGATGGCTCTGTGACTCTGACTACATCATTTAACCTTCAGTTTTCTAGGCAACATTCTCAAACTATAAGTGGTAGAGAAAGTGCTGACCTACTTCCGTGGAGGAAGTTCCCCACTCAGACTTTCCTGTATCAATGGAATCACAGATTCAGTTCTATCCTAGAACTATCCTCTATCCCCTCAGCATTTGTTAATTAATAATTATGTTAGTCACTCTTCTAAATACTCAAGCTACAAAGGCAAAACCCAAAATAGTTTCTGTCCTATAGGATTATAGTTTTGAGCTGGAAACAATTTTGAAGTCCATCTAGTCCAACCCCCATATTTTACAAGTGAGGAAACTGAGGCCAGGGAGGATGACTTGTCACACTGGGAGTAAGCTTCAGAGGTATGTTTTGAATTGGGGTCCAGTGACCCGGAGCTGACATCCTGTTGAAGAACACATTAAAAAAAATGGTTCAATGGAGAAAACGCTGGGTTTCGAGTCAGAAGACCAGGTTCAAACCTTGGCCCTGTTACTTGTGAAATCAGTGACTTTAGGCAAGACATGTTGCTTCTCTTGGACTCAGTTTCTTCATCTGTAAAATTAGGGGTTAGACTAAATGACCTCTGAGGTCACTTCTAGCTCCTAAATCTATGACCTTATGATAAATGACAAGTACTTTTAGAGGGGGCAGAAAGAAGACTAAAAACTGGTAGGGAGGGGTGTGGGAACCTGTCAAGAAAACGTCTTGTCTGGGTTGTGGCACCGAGCTGAGCCTTAAAGGGAAGTAGGGATGCCCAGAGGTGAAAGTAAGGAAGATGAGAATTCTAGATGGGGAAGATAGTCGTGAAGCATGGAATGTCACATATGGGGATTAGAAAGGGTGCCATTGTGACTGGAATGTAAAGTATGTGATGGAGAATCTTGTGAAACTTGGAACAAGGGAGGCTGGAGGAAGATTGTGAATGACGTTAACTTTGGATGACAACGTAGCATACCACTACAGAGTAAGTAAGGAGCTATTGAGCTTCTTTACAGGGGAGTGCCATTGTCAGAGCAGGGCTTTAGGAAAATTATTTTGGCAGCTACAAAGAAGGATAGGCTGCAGAGGAGAGAAACTAGGAAGAAAGCCAATGCTGTCGTTTAAGTAAGAGGTGATAAGGGTCTGAATTAGGCCATATGTGTGGAGAGGAAGCAAATATGAGAGATGCTGTGGAGACAAACTCAGGCAGTGAGGGACAGAGAAAGTAGGGTTGGAGAGAGTCACTAGAGGTGGCAGTGTAGATGAAGAATACATTTATGAGTCTTGGCTAGAAAGAAATAATTAGGAACTGTAATTCTAACCTTTTGTTGGAAAGATGAGGGATTATGGGTATGAAGTGTTGCACCGTTGTCATGGATTATGGCTTGTGTGTCTGTTTTAATGTTTGTTTTTCCTTTTTTATAAGGGAAAACTGGAAGTGTGAACATCAAGGTATGTCTGATAATATCTATGAGCTGAAAAGCTTCTGTAGGCTGGAAGAGAGAGAGAGAGAGAGAGAGAGAGAGAGATGAGGAATGAGGTCAAGGACAAAATAGAAGAATTAGAGGTTGCAATCAGAAGGCGGTATGTCAAAATCTGAATTGTGGAAGTTGAATAGCTAAGGGTGATGTTGAGCTCCAAGGATGGGCCATCTCTTTGGGTGGCTGCAGTAGCATAAATTTACTAATTGTGGGAGTTGAAGAAGTTGATTACCAGTCAATCAGGTTTTGTTTGTTTCTTTTTTCTTTCTTTCTTTTTTTTTAAGCAGACATCAATAGATAATATTGAAGTCCCTAACTAGGAGTTTGTTTGGAGGTCAGTAGGAAAACTATTTAGCCATCAACTAGGAACTGTATCCAGTGATGTAGATGAATTGTGAGAACCTTGAGGGCATAGAGGTTACTGAGTGACGGCAAAGAAGAAGCTTTTAAAAATATCCTCAAAGAGCATAGAATATGCCAACTGTTCTTTCTAGAGCAGTGTGTCCACAAAGCACCAAAGAAGGGACATCCAGAATTGGGAAAGGTAGTCGGGGATGCCATGTTTTCTGGGAGAAGCCAAGTTTCTGTGTTTGCAAGAAGATGGGAGGAATGTGAGAGGAGTAAGTCTAACATGAAGGATCACAGGATTTAACTCAGAGGTAGAAGTAGCAGGGAAGTAAGGGGCCATCTGAGACTCAAAAAAGCTAAGTGACTTGCCCAGGGTCACCCAATATTAAGTGGCAGAGGCAGGATTTGAACTCAAGTCCATTGATACCATATCCAGTGCTTTTAATCATACCATGGGATGCTGGTTAATAATAATAATACAGTAGCAACTGACATTTACTGTGCTAAGTGCTTTATGATTGTTTGCTCATTTGTTCCTCATAATTCTGGGAGATAGGTGCAATTGTTATCCCTACTTTACAGATATGGAAGCTAAATCAAACAAAGGTTAAATGATTTGTTAAGGGTCACACAGCCAGTAAGTGTCTGAGATTGGATTTGAACCCAAGGATTCCTGACTTTACTTCCAACACTTTTCACTGGGGCTCCTAGCTGCTAGTTAATAAAAGAATAAGTTGTTTCAGAGGGAACAAAGGAATTAGAGGATAGGGATCAGTGAGCAATGAGAAGTAGCAGAAGTGACTTTTTGCCCATATGGCAGGCAGGTCAGAATCATAGGGCTTCAGAGAGGACAATTAGTAATGGAATAACTTTGTTGATTTTTCTCTCTTAGGACTTAGGGGCAACTTCATTATAAATTGTCCTAGGTTCTTGATCCTTGAAGCTATAGAGTGACTGGTTGAGGTTAGATCTGATGAATATCAGTGGAAAGGGCTTATAAATAATGAAATAAGTGACCAAAGGAGGTTAATAATTTCCCTTCCAGGAGGTTCTTGAAAATGGAGTTCCTCCCATTCTTTTTGTTTTGATTGGAAGGATAATGCTGGGAACCAGAAGTCTTGAGTTTTACTTAGATTTGATACTGTTAACATTATAACCTTAGAAAAACTGTTTCCTTTACCTGGCTATTCTAAAATGAAGGCGACTGGACTGGAACATCAATAAGATTTCTTCTAACTGTTACACTCTGTGAGGCAGCGAGCAATGATTAAGCTCCTGCTGAATACTTGGTAGATAGGAAGTATCTTTGTGACGTCACTGAAACTGAAGACAGTCTCAGCTTTGAGGTTGTTCACAAACTAATTTGGGAAACAAGACAAAGATATACCCTAAGTAGGTTGACAATAAGTCAAAGCTAAGCAGAGTATAACCCGGTGAATAATAGATTGGTCTCCAAGATTATCTTCAGTTTTTGCTGTCTATAGCCTGATTGTGCATACAATTATTTGCATGTTGTCTCTCCCATTAGACTAGGAACACCTTGAGAGCAGAGACTGTTTCATTTTCCATTTCTCTGTATCTACAGCACATTGTGTGGTGCCAGGTATATAATAGGTACTCAATAAATACTTGCTTACTTGACTTGGCCTATATAACATATAGAAGAAGGGATAGCATGTGGAAGTAGGGGTGGGGGTAGAGGATACAAAGTTAAGGAAGAATGAGAATGGAAAGGGACTAATCAGACAAGGCCTCTAGTGGAAGTTGGAGTTATGAACCTCACCTGGAAGAAAGTGTTGAATAAGGACTGGTAGGGAGAATGTCGACAGATGATTCCAAGGAAAAGAGTAGATTTCAATCTGCCCAGGATGCTGTGTTTGTTTCATATTGCCTGAAGCTAGAGAAGTGGTTTAGATGATCTCTTGGGGTCTATTTTGGCGCTAGGATTCTGGGAAAAGCAAATTGAAATTCTTAGGATTTATACTGCCCTTAGTTCCAAATAAAATGCATGTGAAGTCTAAAAATAGAGAAGATTTGCAATTAGCATTTCATTTTCTAGCAGACCAATGAGCGTAATGCCTGATTTTCATTCCTAGAGCAAAGCTGTCGTCCACCTGGTCCAGTGTTGTGCAGTTAGTGAAAAGCAGGTCCAGTGCTACAGGAGACTGAATATTTCTCCTTCAACCCATTTCATTATATTAATCAGTCCTTGAAACTCTTCCTTCTGATAGTGAAGCAGTGAAGGAGAAGATTTACAAGTTCCGGTTATAATTCTTAACCTCTAATGGAGGAGGCACATAAAAGTATAAACCTTCATGGTTGGCAGAATGAAAAGAATGCTGGATTTTAGAATCTAGTTGATGTTAATTTTAATCCAAGTTCTGCTACTTAATTCTGTGACTTTAGGCACATTAGTTACTTTCTCTGGGACTTAGTTTCCTCCTATGTAAGATGAGGGTGCTGGACTATTTGATCTAATGTCTTTTCCTGTTCTAAAGCTGTGGTCCTCTGTTTTTATACTCCCATTCTCCAGTGGTCTGATATAATGGACTGACCACAGACCTCAGCTAAGAGTCAGGAGATTTGGAGGTTCTAGTCAAGTAGTCATTAATTTAACTCACTATGTGATTCAGGTCTTAGTTTCCTCCCCTCTAGAATGGGGGTAATTATTATTGTTTCAGGGTTAAAGTCATATGATTTAGAGCTAAAAGGAACCTTAGAGATCACCTAGTTCACCATTCTTATCACTCAATCATATTTTTATCACTCAATCACAAAGGATTATGTAATTGAGGACTTAGAGGTAGAAGGGACTTTAGAAGTTACCTAGTCCATTCCTCTCACTTTATGGATGAGGAAACTGAGGCCCTGAGAGTTTAAGTGACATGTTCAGGGTCATGTGGTTTCTGAGGCAGGTTATGAAGACAGGTCCAGCACTTCATTTATGAAAGCCTATTGCCTCTCAGTTTTATAGAAGAGGAAACTATTGTGTAGGTCAAATGAAACCAGATTATAATTTACAAACCAGAGTGACTCCAATATGCAAAAATAAGTAGGTCACATTTATATAGGGCTTTATAGGTATAACATGCTTTCCATACATCATTTCATTTGGTCCTCATAACAACCCTGTGGCAGCACAAATATTGCCATTTTACAGTAGAAGAAACTGAGGTTAACTCATTTCCCCAGTATCACATGGATAGTAGTAGCAGAGCTAGAATTCTAACCCAGGGTTTCATACTCTAAAACCACAGCTGTTTATACTGCATTTCACTGCTTAGACTTGTTTCAGGTACCACGATCCTTACAAAGAAGGATAAAATCCTCATCCTTTTTGACCTTTTGGAATTATTAAGTGGTCACCTTCTCCCTTCTCCCTACCCACCTCTCTCTTTCCATCTCCCTAACTCTTCTCTCTTTCCCTCTCCCTCTCTCTATCCCTCACATTTGGCATTTAAAGCACTTCGTGATGTGACTCCAGCATGTTGTCCTGAATGATCTCACCTGACTCATCCTCAGTGACACATTACTCCCTCTATCCTATGTTTTTGAATAGGCTCTCCCTCACACCTGGAATGCTGTCCCTTGTCACCTCTACCTCTTAAAGAATCTCTAGCTTCCTTCGATGAACAGTTGATGGATAACTTCTTACAACAAGTCTATCCTGGTCCCCTTAGTGCTTGTTCTTAGTGCTTGCTTCTTTCTCTTCAAATAAACATGTACGTGCTTATCAATTTATGTTCCTATTATGCTGTTACATTATATTCCTCAATAGAATGTAAGCTCCATGAGGACAGAGGCTCTTCTTTTTGGTCTTTATTTTTTTTTTATCACCCAGGGCCCAGACTGTTTTAAAAATGTCTGTGTAAACCTGTTATTTCCTTGGTAAAGGGGACTCCTGGTGAAGAAGTACCTTTTACCAATGGAAATCTTTGCAATTTATCATCTCATTGAGATGAATGATGCACTGGTAGATTAATTGATTGGCCAATTATCACACGGCCAGTATGTGCCAGAAGTAGGAGTTGAACCCAGCTCTTTCTGAATCTGGTGCCTGTTCTCTATCCATTCCACCACACTACTTCAACTCACATTTTGCACATAGTAGGTACTTAATTACTATTTAAAAATATATGTATATATGTATACATGTGTGTGTGTGTGTGTGTGTATATATATATATATATATATATATATATTGAATTAGATTGGAGAGCCCTTAAAGGTTTTGAAGAAGTCCTGAGAATTGGAGAAAGAGAAACTGAAGACATGAAAATAGTTTTGGAAACATTTGAACAGTCCACGGGTAGTCAGAACTATGAGGTAAATGACAGATTACAAATGAGTACTGATGCTATCTGAAACCAACCTTATTGCTGAATTCTTCTGAGGAATGGGTATATAGAAAATATTCTAAGGAAACTTCAGTATAAAATACTGGCTATATTACACAGCCAGCTTGGGCCTGTATCAATCAGATAGCCTAAATATAGGCGATATGACACCATGGAACATAAGCTTGTGAACTAGAGCATTTCCTTGGGGAGGACATGCCTCTCGGGAACTGTTCCTCTTTCTTAGGGTGTTTAGTCTTGAAGCCCATTTTGCTGCATCCAGTGGATGCCAACCCCAGAGTGGGGCTGTGCTGTGCCCACGCAGGTAGGTCAGTGACACAGAAACAATAGCTGTTAATCACCCATGAACAACAGGGCTATTAGCACTGATGAGATGCGACTGCCCTGCACCAGGGAAACGTCAATGATGTCCTTGATGGGGAGGCTGACAGCTATTGCCCAATGAAGAGGGAAAAAAAACCCCAAACTTAAGCTGTATGAATAAATGTCTTCAGTTCTTCATGACAGGCACCAATACTGTTGTTCCTGCTGCAGAACCCACAGTTCAGAATCTGGTCTCAGCTCTTTGGAGTTTGCTGCTAGATCAGTGTAACTGGAAAGATCCAAGTCTGCGGAAGAGGGGTGTTGCCTTTAGGCACCTCTTAGTCAAATAAGAAACTTCCTTGAAGGCTAGACCTAAATAAAATCTTCCTCTGCATGTATCCCTCCTTCCCTCTCTCCCTTTGTTACTTCCCTTTATTTCCCTTTTCTTTCTCTTTACCTTTCCTGTCTTCATTTCTATATGCATACATCTCTCTCTCTCTCTCTCTCTCTCTCTCTCTCTCTGTCTCTGTCTCTCTCTCTCACTCTCACTCTCACTCTCTCTCTCTGTCACACACACACACACACACACACACACACACACAAACACACCCATCCTTAATGTGGCATAGTGGAAAGAGTATTGGATTTGGAGTGAGACTCTGGGTAATCTTAAACAAATTATATGAATTCTCTGGGCCTCTGTTTCCTTATCAATAAAATGCTGGGATCTGACTGAATGATTTGTAAGATTCCTTTCCTTGTAGGAGTCTTTGGTTCTTTTTTCCCCCTTTAACTCATTACCCTGCTATTGCTTTTTCCCCCCTTTTTCTTACTCTCCTTTTTTTCCTCCTCTTTCTCAAACTGGGCTATGGTTCAAGCTCCTGAAACTGAAAGCTGCTGCTGATGGTGGAAAGATTCATGTTCTTGATTTCTTCTGGATGCCTCAGCCTATAGAAGAAGTTTGAAAAGTGAACCTTTTCTCTGTGACCTTGCTCAAGTCACTTCACTTTTCTCAGCCTGTTTCTTCATCTGTAAAATGAAGACATCTATCTAGATGATTTTGAATGTCTTTTGCAACTCTAGAATCTGTGATCATCTGACTAGTGGAATTACCCTGTGAAACAGGGCATGCATAGCCAGTAATTATTGTTCATGTGAAAGATTAGGGTAGTGGTCCTTTACCTTTTTTGTTTCATGGAGCCCTTGGACAATCTGTCAAAGATCTGCAAAGCCCTTTTCAGAATAATCTTCTTGTTGTTTTAAATTCATAATGACAGGAAATGAGAAATTTTAGTTATAGCTTAGTGAAAATAAAAATCTTATTTTTCCTCAGTGAAGTTCAGAGACTCCTTGAAATCTACCCATGGACCTGGTTCCCAGATTAAAGATTCTTACATTATGGCTTAGTTACCCGTTGATTCCTTGGTGTTGTAAAACCAAATATAATGAATACTCATGGAGAGACTTGGGTTTAAATTCCACTTCACACACTTATTAGCTCTGAGATCATCTTTGGCCAAGCCAATTTAACCTGAGTCTTAACTTTTAATCTGTAAAATGGAGATAATAATACTTGAAGAACCTGTCACCATTTTGTTTCGTTTTTGAGGATTAAACTTGATTTTTCACTGCTTTGCATTATGAAAATGTCAGCTCTTATTATTAAGGAAGAATAAAGGTCTAAGAACAGACCCATTGAAGAGTTCTGTAATCAGGTAGTTTTCTGTTGGTTGAGGGGATTTGGTGGCTCTTTGAATTGGACATGAAACTTGAATCACCGTAATTACTCACCAACAAGCTCAAACATGTTCCTGATGATCTTTCTTTGTAGGATGGCTGATGGATGCTTATATTTGGAGTCCACAGCCCCCTAATCCACTGTGTAAATTCTTTTAAAATGTCTTTGTATTGCCAGGAAAAAAAAGACATTATGTAAATGCCAGCAAAATCTTAGAAGGGGGTAGGATGAAGGATGCTTGGAACAAAGCTAAACTCATCGTGCTAGACCCTTCACAAAGGAACAATGGGCCACCCAGGACTGGAAGCTATGGAATAGCTCTGAATATTTATAAAGAATGAAATGAAAGTTTTGTTTTTCCTCCCACTTTCATCTTGTGCACTTAAGCTGTAGGCAAACCAAACATTCAGATAAAAAACTGTTTCCTTTCTTTTCATTAGGATGCTGAGAAAGATATAGGAGATATAATCCTTCACCTCCATTCTTTTTTCAACTTATTTCTTGCTACTACACAGGAAACCACCCAAAGAAGGTTTAGTGGTGGGCTATGTCTGCCAGATTACATCTTTATTTTAATTTGGCAATAAAGTAGTGCACAAACTGTGCTATAAAACATTGCCTCCAAAGGCATCGCTCACTCTGTCTTAAACACCTCACTAAACAGGATGTTTTGGGAAACATTTTAAAAGAGAGAAAACAAAAAAGCAGCTGTGACTGAAAGAATAACCAGCAAAGAGAAAAGAATCCTGATATCCCAATTTGGTGGAAGAGCCACGGCTTTGCTTTAGCCATTCCCAGCAGGACATTACCTGAAGCAGGGCAGATTTTGATTCCCACTGAGGACAGTTAGGTAATGGCAGGTGTCACGAGGGACCTGGCAGGCAACTCCTGCCTTTGTGCAGGCATTTAGGCGAGATATTGTTCTAGTTGGGTCACTGAATCAAGCCTTGTCCTGCTTTCCAGGGCTCTGTCAAAACTTCCTAGAATCTGTCCACAAACGGACTTGGTAGGGAAAAATTTCATTAGTTTGGGGGCAGAAACGACTCTTTCACTTCAGTATCATACAGTTTTATTGCTTTTCCTTTGACTAGGGCAGGAAGTTGTATATAAGCAATTAG
Organism: Vombatus ursinus; assembly: GCF_900497805.2. Taxonomy (NCBI): domain Eukaryota; kingdom Metazoa; phylum Chordata; class Mammalia; order Diprotodontia; family Vombatidae; genus Vombatus; species Vombatus ursinus. The sequence goes on from NW_020948983.1 coordinate 13,421,131, forward strand.
ATACTCAGGGAGAAAAATGGGAAAAATAATTGTTGTCTACTCCTTAACATATTCACCTTTCTTTTTACTTCTCTCTTTTTCATTCTATCCTTCCTTTATTTTGCTCCTCTCCACCTCCACTTTTTTGTTTTTAATTTATTTCCCAAATGGTGCAGTAAATAGAATGTTGGAATCAGGAAGACATGCATTCAAATCCTTCCTGGACAAATCACTTAACCTTTCTTTCTCAGCTTCAGTTTTTTCATCTGTAAAATGGGGATAATAGTAACTACCACTCATGGTTGTGAGGATCAAATGAGATAATATATGTAAAACACTTTGAAAAAAACTTAAAGCATTATATAAATGCTTATTATTATTAAATATTAATGAAGTACTTATTTTAGACATTGGGCTAGGCATGAGGTTTTCCTTCCTTTCTTCACATGCTTCCTTCCTTCCTTCTTCCATTTTTCTCCCTCTTCTTTCTTTTCTCCTGTCTTGTGCTCTCTGGTTTCTTCCTTTCCTTCCTTCCTTCTTTCCTTCCCTCCCTTTCTCTCCTTCCTTCTTTCATTCCATTGGTATATCTCCAAGTGAGAAACTTCTGCTGTCCATAACATAAACCTGAGCAATTCAGAATTCTACATTTTCTTAACACACCTGGATAAAGGGGATATTGGCATTATGCTAAGGAATAACAATAATTTAACCTGAGTGAAACCCGCCTTCTCTGCAGTGTAGTCTTATAAAGTCACTTGAGGCACTGAGGAGTAAAGTGTCTTGCCCAAATCCCCCAGTATGTGCTGGAAGTGAGACTTGCACCTAGGTCTTCCTGGCTCTGAGTCCAACAGCTCTTTAGCCAGTATGCTACATTCTCTCTCACATGTGGAATACCAAGACACAAATGAAATAATCTTAACAATTGATGATGAAATTGTTTCTCTATTCTCTTACTTTCCTGTTTTCTTCTTTTTTTTCTTTCCTTCCCTGCCTTGTTTCCTCAAATACTCCTTTTCTGTGACTTGTATCCATAGGCATTGCACAGCTCATTTGATGGTTCTGAGGGTTTGAGAGGCTGCTGGGTTATGTTAGATCCCTTAGGAAAGGGAAGGAATGGTACATTAAGCAGTTTTATATGTTGGAATAAGTATTGGACTGTGAGTAAGAGACCTGGCTTCTTGTTGTACTACTCCTTACTGTGGCTTCAATGTGGCTTTTGAGGGTTCCAGAACTCCTGGTCCTATCCCTGATCAAATCTTGTCTCTATTGTCAGACACCGATATCCAATAGGTAAAAAGATGGATGTGAGAACATTAAAACAATGTTAATTTTAAGGGAATCTAATAACCATATTATTCTCAACCTGCAAAGATTACTCCATATATACAATGAATTCAGGGAATTTACAATCTAAGTAACCTTTCATCCATCTGGTTTCACATTATAGCACAAGAAGGATACAGTTATTTTTAGCAGGTCTGTTGAGCTTGTCTCATTCTCATCCATTATTGACCTCTCTACAGCTTTTGACACCATTGTCCACACTCTTCTAAATATTCCTCCCTGTCTGTTTTTTTTCATAACATCATCCTTACTTGATTCTTTTAATCATCATCTGATCAGTGGCCACTGGCCATTCCTCTGCTCCTTACTTCTATATGTTGGCAGGCATGAGGTCCAAGCCAACATGGAACCATTCCACATGGAGTCCAAGAGCTGCTCTTTTTTCTGCTCTATTGCTTGGCTTTGTGTCTTCTTCCCAGGAGCAAGTTCAACCCCTGCCTATACTTGAAAGGCTCAAGAACCTGGAAAGACCATTTGTTCCCTTATGCCAGCCTATACTCTATACTTCATACCCTAACTTTGGATGCATCCTAATAATCTATCTGAGATCCTCTCCTCTTCTTTCTCTGTACTCTCTGTGTGACCCCATCTGCTCCATGGGTTCATTTATCTCTACAAAGATGATTCTCACATCTATGTATCTAGGCCTAGTCTTTTTCATGAGAACTAGCCCTACGCTATCAACTGTCCATTAGACATTTAGAACTAGATGCCTTAGAGATATTTTCCTCCCACCCCTAACTCACATCTCTTCTAAATTCGCTATTGCTCTTGAGTGCACCCTATCCTTCTAGTCATTAAGATTTATAACTTCAAAATCACTATTAGTTCCTCACTCTTCCTAACCCTATGTATATAGTCAGTTACCAAGTGTTATTTATTTGATCTTCACCCTATTTCTCATATCTATTCCTTCTTTCCCCTTATACAACCACTTCTGTTGTTCAGATCAGTACAGTACCTCTTGCCTGGACTATTACAATAATTTCCTAATTGGTCTCCTTCCCTCAAGTTTGCCCTCTCACCAATTCACCCTTCACACATCTACCAAAGTGATATTCCTAAATCACAGATCTGATCATGTCATTCCCACACTTGATAAATTCTTTTTTGGAATTTAAAAGCTTTTCCCAACTTGGCTACAACCTACTTCCAGGCATCATATATTGCTCCCCTCCATGCATTCTTTGGTTCTGCCAAACTGGTTAATTTGCTGCTCCCCAAAATGACATTCTCCCTCTCATCGTAATACCTTTGCATCAACTTTCCACAATGCTTAGATACTCCCTCCTGTTTTCCACCTCTTAGAATCCCTAACTTTCTTTAATCCTCAGCTCAAATATCAAATATCCTCCTATATGAGGCCTTTTTTGTTCCTTTAGTGCTAGTTACTTCCTCCTCATTCCCTTCTACCAATTTGCTTATATCTACTTTTCTACATGCTTATATAAGGGTACATACTATCTCTCACTTTAGAATAGAAGTTCCTTGAGGGCATGTACAGTTTCACTTTCGTCTTTGTTTTTTTGTCTATTAATCAGCACAGTGCCTGATGATTAATAAGTGCATAATAAATTTTATGATTTATTTAGAACTCATAGCATCAGTGGTAAAACCTTATGTTAGACTGCCTCTTGGAATTTCTCCCCTAGAAATCTCTTAAAGTGGCTGATTATTACTCCTTGGCTTGGGGAAGCTATAGCAATACTTCTCTTACATAAACCTTTTCTGCTCCTTTTTCTGACCATAATGCTCTGCTTGCTATATCCATGTCCACTTCTACCTCTTGTTCTGGCTTTAGCGTCCCTCATTTTCAATTAAGCCCTCTTGACAATGATGCTACTGTCACCACACTATAGCCAACCCAACCACTGTGAGAGCAATAATGACTTTTTTCAATGAGTGCTATTTTTTTTTAACCAGACATTTTGCGAAAAGAAGCCCAAGTTTGTGGCTGTTTCATAGTCATGACCCTGCTTTCCTGGCTGTCCCTAAATAAATGATTTCTTCTCTTTAGTCCTCAATTTCTTTGCAAAATGAAAGACTGGTCTACGTGATTTATAGATTCATAAAATCATATAACTAGAAGAGACCTTTGGGATTCTCTACTCCAACCCCCTCATTTTGCATATGAGGAAACCCAGTTCTAGTTAGGGGAAGTGATTTATTTGGAACAGAGGAGCTTGGGAGTCTATTGAGCACACCCGAAATCAGATCTGTCTACTAGGCCAGTGTTCTTTTTCCTACAAAATGATCTCTTCTATCTCTATAGTTCTGTATGTCCTGCAGAGTCCTGCTTGCTCCTAGTACGCCATGATTGTCCATACCTTCTTGATCCATCACTAAGATATTGTGTAAATAGGAATGGATAAGGCTATGCTGACTTAGATTCTTCTCCTTGTCAAATGATATTGATAATAACAATGGTGAAATAAGAGGTATTCTTTTTTTTTTTTTACATTAGCCAGATGGAACTAACATTCTATCTGTGGAACCAATAGATATCTATGGATCCAATAGATAGATAGATAGATAGATAGATAGACTGATAGATAAATTTATCAATAGATTTTTTTTTTTGACTTGGCCTATCAACCCCTTAATATTGAAAGGGCAAGACTGAAATAGAGCAGGAATTACTCCTTGAAGTGCAGCCCTTTTGGGATTTTCAAATAATTGCTACTCCAGCATATATACTTAGGCAATTTCTATCTACCTAATGCCGTCACACATCCCCATGGAGCTGCGTTAAGTAAAAAGGCACTCAGTTATTTATAAGAAATATGTTGAGCATTTATATACCATGCTATGCAGCTTTGGCATGATTTCCAAGTGCTTGAAATTTCCCAATGTCATAGCTGATTTTTAATCTCATGAATATTTAAATGATTTAAGTATCCAAGTACAAAACTAGCAATTAGAGTGGAAACTGGGGAGCTTGCTAAATGTCAACCCTGATGGTTGTTTATAAAACAAATTCTCAGGCCTAAATGCCATGATATGCAAACAAGGGAGCCCTGTATTCACCCTCAGATATCATGTTTACTCAAGTTGTATCATTATTTTTCACTTGCTACATGAAATGACTCTGCCTGCCTCAAAGGGTTTTTAAATGGGGCACTGTGGAGGAGAAGAATTAGACCAACCTCAAAAACTGGCATGGGTTTAAGGCTTATGTTAACTTACATCATCTGTGGTTTCAATCATGGGATGATGACAGAACCTTGAATTTTTAACTCTGAGCCTATCACATCAAATCTCTCTTAGGGTTTCTAAAGACCTCTTTAAAAAAAAAAATCACTGTGGAATGACTTCAAAGCCATAGGAAGAGGTTCATTGTGTTTTTGGTGAGGATCAATATTTTTAAGTGCCCCCACTATGTGTCAGGCACTTATAAGAATTTTTGTTTTCGATTCTGACTCTGCTCTTTATCAATCCCTTCCAGATTTGTGGCATGTATAAATTTGATGAATGTATATCTTCTATTACTTCATCCTAGTCATTGATGAAAACATTAAACATTCTGGTGCCGAGCACAGATCTCCTGATCATTCTAAGGGAGATCTCCTTTGAAGTTAACATTGAACAATTAGTGACTACTCTTTAGGTAAGGTCTTTTAAGCACTTCCAAAGGCACCTTACTGTAATAGGCCAGCACTCTCTATATTGCCTAACAGGATAACATGAGAAATTTGGCCAAATGTTTTAATAATATCTAAGTAAATTATATATAGCTTCCTCCTTATCTACCAGTCTCATCTTACTGTCAGAAAAAGAAATCACTAGCAACCCTTTTCCCTTTCAAATGCACCCCCATAAACTTCCTGATCTCTCTAAGTCTTTTCCCACTAACCTTGTTCTGCTCATTAATAGTAATACTTTTTTCCTGCAGAATTTGAAGTATGTATTGTTTAATTGCAGCTGTTAGTTGTAAAAACAAAAAGCAAACAAAAAAGTCAAGGAAAGGGTTTCTTCCTTGTATCTCAGCACAGAATTCTATTTAATATTCTACTCATCTGATATGGGATAAACAAGTAGGACAGAACCCTCGTTTTGAGAACACCTGGGAGAGGAGGGAGGGGGCTGAGTTAGTTTCTACTACCATTTTCCCATGTGGGAAGGCTATGTGGTATACTGCTAAGAATAAAGGCCTATGCATCAGAAAACCTGAGCTCAGAAACACAGTAAGGAACCTCAGAGGCTATTTATTTCAACCTATAATGACCCAGAATCCCTTCTGCAATATGACTAGCAAGTGTATATTTTTCCTTTTCTTGAAAACCTTAAAATCCTTTGACTTCTGAGGCCCTGCTATGTGACCACCCTCCCACCCCCCATTTTCATGCCTCCTTTTGTATGTTGTCTCCTGTTTTAAGCTCATTGAGGGCAGGGACAGTCCTTTATTTTTTTTTAAATTGTATCACCAGTGCTTAGCACAGTACTTCATAATAGGTATTAAATAAATGTTTATTGGATTTATTGGATTGGGATATAGCACGTGAATACAAATAAGCAAATACCATATAATTCTGAGGATTGGTGTTATGTACAATTCAAGGAAAAGTAATAGTTTAGTTTCTGTAGAACATAGAATATGTGAAGTCAGAGAAGGTGAAAATAGTCGGGAAAAGAAAATTGGACACATTTTATAGAGGGCATTAAATGCCAGGTTGGAGATTTTGTCTTTTTTTTTTTCCTTGAGGACAGAAAAAAATCACTGAAGTTGAGTAAACAGTTAGTCTACTTTATATAACTTCTCCTCTCAGGCTTCCAAGGATTTCCAGTGCAGCTTCTGAAACTCCATTCAGATAATTATGCCTTCATGAAAGTCTCTTTAAAAGTCTCTAGCACTATAGAGTTTCTCGAGTGTTTTCACACTTTTTCCCCAGAAAAGGGGTATGATCCACTCAAGTCTTTTGATCTTATTTCTTCAACTAGATGACAAATTCTAAGTTCAGGAACTCTGTATCTTATTTTTCCATGATTCTGAGCACTTAGTGGCTGTGTGGTAACCACTTGTCAAATTGAGTTCCTTTGGTTCAAGACCATTTATTGATCTTTCTTATGGAGATGGTTTTAGGCACATAGTACCCTGCTGCACAGAGCACTGTACCACACTGCCTAACAAATGCTACAAATTTCAGTGGCACATGGGGAGTGGTCAGTGACAGTTTTGATGAATCTAACTATTGAAGAGACTGCACAAGATAAGTAAATGTCCTTTCCTTGCCAACTGTTCTTCAGCATGTCCCCCAAGCTTTTGTGCTTCAGCCACTATTATTGGACTATGATAACTTTGGAAATCAAGATACATAAATTAGCCAAAATAGTTGCCTTTGATGCCATTTTCAATGTGTGTCACAAAGAAACAGGAAAATAATTTCTTTCTAAGAAAAAATTCTTGCTCTACTTCTGTTGAGTCAAAGTAGAGGGGACAGACAATTCCTACTTCTAAACTAGTTTCTATGCAGTAACCCTTTTACTAACTAATGTTCTTAATAGAAAAAAGAACAAAATGTTTACATTAACTCATAGCCCAGTGTCCACAAGCTCTGGTCTCAAATTAAATGTATACTATCCTAGAGGTGACCCTAAAAAGTCATTCTTTTTAGCTTATTATTTTGTTCAGTGAAGAGACATCTTATATGTTGCTACATAAAAAAACAAAACAAAACAAAACAAACAAACAAAAAAAAACAAACCAAAAACAAAAACAAAAATGTGAAATGTAAGGGGCATGTGCGAGCACCTCTTCCTACCCTCTTATCCCTGCCACCACCAAAGGTATAGAAAGCACATACAGAACTCATAAAGCTCACTGTTTCTCTGGTTGGTCCCCTTTTCCACAGTCCTCCTCTCTGGCATGTACCTCTCACCCCCAACTCCCACATATATTTTGTTCCAACATGTGGTTTGCACTCCTCTCTCCCCCAGAGAGGAAACACACCTTGGGACCACTATACAAGTGAAATCCTAATGGTCCCTCTTTTCACCTTCCAGAGGCTCCTGAAGGCTCTGTAATATCTCTACCCCCCCCAAATGAAATGTAATTGGTATGGCTAGATAGGCAACCCCTTTCTCATTTTATCTTCACCATTCAAACCATTTACTTTAATTGTTTCCTTCTTTGTAAGTTATATCTTCCTTGCCCAGAACAGTGTCTGGCACATTGTAGATGCCTAATAAATGCCTATTTATTGATTGATCAATAGCAGAGTGAAAAGTTGAAGACCTTTGTTCCTTCACAGTTTAGCTTTTGCTTTCTGACTATATCTCTGCATAACACCAGGTTCCATGTGCACAATCTCTCTCCAAGGGACATGATACTTGTGAATTTGCCCCTTCTATAACTATAAGGCTGAATTCTAGGACTCTCAAATTTGGGATTCCTTGAAATGCAATATCTAAGTGTGGTGCTGTCCATAAAATTTCCCTTCTTTGGCAAGAAGGTGAGATTTTAGTATTAAGAAACCTCTAGGTGGAGCCAAGATGGTGGAGTAAAAGCAGTGACTTGCTTGATTTTTCCCCCAAACCCCTTCAAGTACCTATAAAAATGGCTCTAAACAAATTGTAAAGTAGCCGAACCTACAAAAAGACAAAGTGAAACAAATTTCAGCCCAAGACAACCTGGATGGTTGAAGGTATATCGCACCTGGCTGGAAGAGGAACGCAATTTGGCGTGGGCACGAAGGCCACAGTAAACCTGGAGCAGGCCTCAGAAGACTGAATCTCAGGCAGCTGTGGTGGTTTCCAGACTTCTCAACCTACGAACACCAAAGTCAACTTAGAAGGTCAGTGGGAAAAGTCTGTTTCTGCTGTGAGAGAGAAGCTAGGTCTCAGCCCCAGTTCCCAAGCATGGCCCTGGGTTGGCAGCTGCCTCCTGAGCTTCTGGCCCACAGACTGAGGGGGAATACAGTTGCTGATCAGAGGGGGATTGCAGGGATCTCTTTGCCAGTGTTGAGGCAGGAATCTTTTGCTTTGCCCGTGCTTGGATCTGGGTCACAGTTCTGATGGGTGGTCCTGGGGTGAGGAGAAGTGCTGGCGTGGTGGAGCTTGTAGTGGTGGTGGAGAGGAAACACCTCGCCCTTTATCATACCACCTTGGAAGAAACTGAAAATGTACAGGTCACTAGAGGTAGCTCTGAAAACAGCTGAACAAACCCCTGAAGCTTGGGACAGTGCATTCTCCACATGGGAAGCAGATCTCTACCGTGATGAAGAGTTTATAACTTAAGTAATTGGCTAGGATCATGAGCAAACCTTGCAAGAAGTGTCAGGCCTTTTTTTGGTAACAAAGAAGATCAAAACATACAACCAGAAGAAGACAACAAAGTCAAAGCTCCTACATCCAAAACCTCCAAGAAAAATATGAATCAGTCCCAGGCCTTGGAAGAGCTCAAAAAGAATTTTGAGAAGCAAGTAAGAGAAGCAGAAGAAAAACTGGGAAGAGAAATGAGAGTGATGCAAGAAAATCATGAAAAGCAAGTTAACAGCTTGCTAAAGGGGACCCATAAAAATACTGAGGAAAATAACACCTTAAAAAATAGCCTAACCCAAATGGCAAAAGAGGTCCAAAAAGACAATGAGGAGAAGAATGCCCTAAAAAGCAAAATTGACCAAATGGAAAAGGAAGTCCAAAAGCTTACTGAAAAAAATACTTCCTTAAAGCTAGTGACTGTATGAGAAATCAAGACACCATAAAACAAATCCAAAAGAATGAAAAATTAGAAAACAATGTGAAAGATCTCATTGGAAAAACAACTGACCTGGAAAATAAATCCAGGAGAGATAATTTAAAAAATCATTTGACTATCTGAAAGCCATGATCAAAAAAAGAGGCTAGACATCATCTTTCAAGAAATTATCCAGGAAAACTGCCCTGATATTTTAGAACCAGAGAGCAAAATAGAAATTGAAGGAATTCCCTGACCTCCTCCTGAAAAAGATCCCCAAAGGAAAACTCCTAGGACTATTGTAGCCAAATTCCAGAATTCCATCAGTTTACCATCTGGAGGTGGATAGCATTTTTTATCATGAGTCTTTTGGAGTTGTCGATCATTGTGTTCATTAGGGTTACTAAGTCACAGTTGGTTATCTTCACAATGTGTCTGTTACTATGTAGATTGTTCTTCTGGTTCTGCTCACTTCACTTTGCATTAGTTCATATAAGTCTTCCCAGGTTTTTTGTTCAGCCATCTCCTTCATCATTTCTTATAGCACAATAATAGTTCATCCCTTACATGCCATAGGGGTAGCTAGGTGGTATAGTGGATAGAGCACTGGGCCTGGAGTCAGAGAGATCAAAATTCAAGTGTGACCTCAGATACTATCTGTGTGACCCTAAGCAAAGTTACTTAACTCTTGCCTGAATAAAAATGGAGAAGGAAATGACAAACTACTCCAGTATCTTTGCCAAGAAAACCTCATGGTTGGACCACAGAGTCACAAAGAGTAGGACATAACTGAAAAACAACATGTACCACGACTTGTTCAGCCATTCCCCAGTTGATTGGTATCCCCTCGGTTTCCAATTCTTTGCCACCACAAAAAGAGCACCTATAAATATTTTTGCCCAAATGGTTATTTTTCCTTTTCATTTGATCTCCTTGGGGTATACGCGTAGTAGTAGTATTGCTGGGTCAAAGGATATGCACGGTTTTATAGCCCTTCGGGTATAGTTCCATGTCCTCCAGAATTGGACTAGTTCACGGCTCCACCAACAGTGACTGGGAGCCTCCTTGAGAAGGCTAACAATTATGTGTGTGTGTGTGTACATATATATATGTACACATATATATATATATATATTATACATCTGCAGTCATGCAAAACATATTTCAATATTAGCCATGTTGTAAAATAAAAGACAAAAAATGTATTATTTCCCCACATCTTCTCAGCATTTGTCATTTTCCTTTTCTGCCATACTAGTCAATCTGATGGGTATGAGGTAGTGCCTAAGAGTTGTTTTAAATTGCATTTCTCTTATTATTCTTGATTTAGAGCTTTTTTTTAGAAGAGAACTGGATGCCTGGGAGGGATGGCATCCTTAAAAAACCAAAATACAGTGTGAGGATGGAATGAACAGAGGAAAAAAAAAAACATAAGAAATGTTTCTTGAGGGGAAATGCTCCACAGTACAAGCATGATCAGGGACAATGGACACACATGCATCAGTCAGCTGGGGTCCTGGATGAAGTTAGAAGTTCAATGAAAGAAATTGGGGTCAAGCAGGACCATTAGGGGCAGGGGTCAAGGAGCTCAGAGTTGGGGTGTGTGTCGAGATTTGGAACTGGTACTGACTCATGCTAGTGGGATGTTGGTAGTTAGTTGATATTCATTTTTGTCAAAGTCAGGAAAAGGGACTTTGAGTAATTACTGCTAGTCTTATTCTTACAGAGTGAGTCAGATTTTTTTTTTTTTAATTTGCTAGGGGATTCTCCATGTAGTTGATTGGAGAGATTACTTTATTACTTATATCATCCCCAAAACAGTACTACTTTTAAAAAAATAATTTTTTCCGTTTATATGCAAAAACAATTTTTATCATTCATTCTAAAAAAAATTGAGCTCCAAATTTTCTCCCTCCCTTCAACCACTCTCCTCCTTGAGAAGGCTAACTAACTAACTAACTGTGTGTGTGTGTGTGTGTGTGTGTGTGTAATACATGTGTAATCATGCAATATATATTTTGATATTAGCCATGTTGTGAAAGAAAACAGACAAAAACAAACACAAAATTTTTTTTTAAATGTCAAAAAATATGCTTCAATCTGCATTCAGAGTTCATCACTTCTCTCTTTGGAAGTGGATAGCATTTTTTATCATAATTCCTTCATAATTGTCTTGGATCATGGTATTGATCAGAATAGCTAAATCATTCGCAGTTGATTATTGTACAGCATTATTACTGTGTACAATGTTCTCCCTTTACTTTGAATGTGCTCATATAAGTCTTCTCAGGTTTTTGTGAAACCATCATGCATGTCATTTCATATAGCACAATAGCATTCTATCCCACTGAAATCCTTCTTGTCCTCTTCCTTCAATGCTTAACTCATGCTGCTAATCTTTTTCCCAACAAAGACTCCCATTCATCCCTCACCCCCTTGCAAGTGATCCAGTCCTTCCCAAAATTTCCTCAAGCACTTTGACAAATGTTCCTTTGCCCTTATCACAGTATACCTCATTTAGGGCTTATCTAAGATACTCGTCATAATATTCCCAGTTGACTATAAAGTACCTGGAGGGTGTGTCACTTTTTGTCTTTATTTCCTTAGCACCTTAGAAAGTGCCTAGTATTTTGTAGGCACTTAACAGATATTTGTGGAATTTGAATTTAAGCCTAACAATAAAACGTCATCATGACAATGCTTTACTGTTCTAAACACTCTCTACTAGCCAAGTGCAATTAACAATTGAGATTGTGATATGGGTGCACAAAAGGAATTTGCTATAGTGAATAAAGGGCCAGGCTTGGAGTCAAGAAGAACTAGGTTCAAATCCTGCCTCTGAAACACTCTACTTGTGGTATAATGAGCAAATTATTTAATCTTGCAATGCTTCCCAATCACTCTCAAAACTAGATTACAGATATATGGGAATCTGCTTTGTGAGTCAGCACACTAGCATGCGCTCAGGAAATCACAGGTCCAGAATGGGAAAAAAAAAAAAAGAAAGAAAGAGAAGGTATGGGAATAGGCAAGGAGCATATAGGTAGCACTAATCCAATTTATACACTACAATTTATATCCCCTTAATACCATTCAGGCAAAAGAGGATATTTCACACTAGCCAAAACTATAAGTTTCCTTGTCTTATAATATTTATCATTTAAGTGTAATCCTGTTCTATTGAAGAGCAAATGCCCCAAATGGTAAGTTGAAAAGAATTTTCTTTTTTTTTTCCATTTTTCTTATTTTGTTATATCACCTCCTTTGGGGCTATTCCCCAAATTCTCACACTCGGAATAGATGGAGGGGCAGCTTCTCAAATTCAGAGTCTGTAGGTCCATACTCTGAAGACCATCACTCAGAAGCTCCGACTAGTACATTCGCCTTTAATAGTGAGCTGGTTGACATCACCAAGGTAGCTAGATATAGTAGATTAATTAGCTAGCTAATTAATAGTGTTGAACTTGGAGACTTAAGTTCAAATGCCTTTTAACAAGTCTACCTTTCAGCCTCAGTTCCCCATCTACAAAATGGGGATAGTATTTCCCTCATAGCGTTGTCCCGAGATTCAAATCAGATAACAAATCTAAAGCACTTTGCAAGTCTTAAACATATCAATTTAGATAATTATATATTTATATATGATACATAAATATATATTAATATAATCAAAAGATAAATGCCAGTTATTATAGTCATTTCAAAGTAAAGCAATTTACTGAATGACATGGCAAGAATAGTTGCCACCAAACATCCCTTCATAAACCTTGGGTATACTCTTCCCAAAATATATAGAGCCTCAGTGAGGAGAGTGGGTCCACCCATAGAATAAGCAGAGGGCTGGCCTTCGAGGCAGTTCTGCTTCTGACTTATACTAGCTATATCTCAGGCAAGTGATTTAATATGCCTCTTATGATTCTCATGATCATAGTGATAATGGCTGGCATTCCTATATTTACATATATTTTATTAATTCAAAGTTGCAGATGAATTGTTGATATGCTTCTGTGGAGGCAATTGCCATACTAGTAGACTCTTATACTAATCAAAATATATGTCCATTTCCTCTCACCTCTCACAAACAGCTAATTGAGACACTGATTTAATTAATCATCAGCCATTTATTAAGTCTTTACTATGTACTAGGCATAGTTTTGGGTCTTGAGGACACAAGGAGCATAAAGAAAGAATCTTTGTCCCCAAGGGAAGCAATTTTTACATATGTAAGTAAATATTACATATATATCTATACATACATACATACATACATACATAAACTACGTCTGTGGTAATTTGGAATAGGCCACTGGCCACTGGGGGCATTAAGAAAGGCCACGTGTAGGAGGTGGTGAGTGAGCAGCTTGAAAGAAGCTCAGGATTCTCTGAGGCAGAGATGAAGAGGGAGCACATTTAGGGCACACAAGACACACTATGCCAAAATTTCAGATATGCAAGAGTTATCTGAATGGCAAAATTACAAGTCTGTATGCATACAGACACTTTTTTTTTCATTTCACCATTAAGACAAACAAATGGCAAGAAAATAAGATTGCATAAAAGTTTAGTTTTTGTTTTTGTTTTTAACATGGCTTTTAAGATATGTTCAACAGTAAGCACACAGGCCCATCTCCTATCCTTTTATCTCCACAGTGCTGTATAGAAAAATCTAACATTCAGAATTCTGTCCCTGGGGCTCTGCAGTATCCTAATTATTGAAGAATTATTCCATTAGGTGCCCTAGAGTGTACTTACTAAGGCCAGCAAGCAGATGTAGCCTTGTCCACAAGGGGTGTCTTCTTTATATGTTCACAAGACATTTTAATTAGCCAGAAAACTCAAGCATTCTTGTGTTTAAAGGTTTTACTGTATTTAGTAGGAATGCCTCAAAGACAGGAAGGGAGGGAGGCTTAGGGTGCAGGGTAGAAGGATCACAGATAGATTGCTCCTAAAAGTTAGTTTATAGGCTTTTTCTTCTAGTAAACCTCCCCTCTGCATAATTTCTCAATCTCTTCTTCTTCTCCTTCTCATTCTTCTCCTTCTCTTCTTCCTCCTCCTTCTTTTCCTCCTCCTCTTCCTGTTCCCCCTTCTTCTTCCTCTCTTTCTTTCTCCTCTCTCTCTCTCTCTCTCTCTCTCTCTCTCTCTCTCTCTCTCTCTC